>NC_133499.1:650101-684080 GCF_025370935.1 Choristoneura fumiferana | reverse complement strand
TGCTTAAGTGGCTAAATAAGAAACAAACAAGCTGAGTTATGTGGTGCATAGGGGAAATTCGTGTCTGTACCGTTGTCCAGCAGTGAATGCCGAGGACCTGGGTTCGATTCCCAGTGCTGGTCTTATTTTTCTGGTTTTTCTGTGCATCTATATTTCAGTTTGTATTTTCAATTTAGGAATCAAATGGTCTGACTGTACCTCCGTGTCGCGCGACGCGGTGCCTCTGGAGGGCAAACTTGTAGGGGTAGCGCGCGTCGCACGCGCCGCAGCACCACTCAGAGGTTTGCTCGTCGTAGAACTTCGGACCTCCTGTCAAAACAAACATTAAATGAATGAGGGCTATCGCGTATGAATTCGCCACTAGAGGCGCTAGTGTAGCGTGAGGTCTCCGAAATGTCAAATCTCATAGTTTTTGGGTGAGCTACGCGGGTTTATTTATAATTAGAATAATTTTGTGAATATTTTGCAATATCTGAAATGAATTATGGCAAATATGCGTTCCGGGGCAATGAATGTCTGTGTTTTGAGACAGTTTTGTCTTTCGGAAACCTTTGTCCTCCCTTTTTTCCGAACAAAACGGGGACTATGCAACACTGTGGCATGCTCGATATTTTTATGGTACGGTTTTAAGGTGTATTAAATATGATTTTAATCTAAACTTTGTTTTCACGCCCGTAATAACAGACTTTGAAAGCCATACTTAAAAACCTCACGCAACAGTGCGCCATCTAGTGACACAAAAAACAATAGCCCTCATTCCCCTAACCCCAATACCAATAATCCTACTACGTAATATCCTACTAATATTATAAACTTGAAAGTTTATGAAGTTGGATGTTTGTTGCTCAATCACGTCTGAACCGCTGAACCGATTTAGAACGAAATCGGTATACAGATAATTTGAGTCCCGGAGAAGGATATAGGATAGTTTTTATCCCGAAAAAAATTGTAATTTCCGCGGGATAGCGATAATAGTTATTTGTGTCACAAGGGAGCAAAATGGTGTATTTACGGCGAGGGCGTACATTGAATCCAGAATGTAGCGAAGGATTCTGCAATAGAATCCTGAGCGGAATGAGGGATTGAAGTGTTAACGCCCAATATGAAAATAATTTTGCTCCCGAGTGGCTCATACAACTTTTCACACCGAGCATTAAGAAACTTGAAAAAAAATAATTCTAGATATTATTAAAGAACAACCAGCATAGAAAATGGCATAGCTTTACAATTATCAATTTCAAAAAAATGGCATTTGCAATAAAACACATAGAAAAGCCTTGAACAGAAAAGTTGCATATGAAATAAAAAACCGGCCAAGTGCGTGTCGGACTCGCGCACCGAGGGTTCCGTACAAATATTTTTATTATATGATGTAACTAAAAATTTATGCTTTTCGCAATTTTTCCTTTATCTGCGCTATAAGACGTTGCTTCGTACCAAATTTCAAGATTCTAAGTTCACGGGAAGTACCCTGTAGGTTTTGATTCCCTTGCGAGTGTCGAAAATTTGCGGCATAAACGGCTGTATCTTTTGATTGCGTTGGCTTAGAAGTTTGATTTTTTCACAGCTCCAAGGGACAGTAGACCTCAGTATTTGATATAAATTTCACCTCCACGCGTTTCGGAGAAAAAGGGTCTTGACAGACGGGCGGACGGACGGACAACAAAGTGATCCTATAAGGGTTCCGTTTTTTCCTTTGAGGTACGGAACCCTAAAAAAATTTACTTGTGTATTTTCCTGATTTCTGTATTCAGTTCTACGGATTCCCGTTAAGAATTAATCAATTTTAAACACAATGTAGCTATAAAATAATACTTAGCGTGAAATCCGTAAGTCACTCGTTGGACAAATTTACACTCAAACGGATACTTACGTTTATTTTGCTTGTCATCAGCATTATTTCGCAGTTCAACTCCTTGTACTTCAGTATTCAATACATTTGAGGTGTTAACTCCTGGGTCACCGCACTCAACGCCAGTCTCACCGCACTCAACTTCTGGGTCGCTGCACTCATTCCATTCACTTTTAATATCAACTACAACATTTGATATGGCGTTAGTTTCTGTCTACACATGTGTTTTTACATCAGTCAAAGGTTCAGTCATTGTATGCAGAATCAAATACTGATCAAAAGGAATCAAACACGACATATCTGCTTTTATTTTTTCAAGAGTATACTGGTGTGCTGGATATCCTGGCTGCAGCATCAGCTCGTCGTGTTGCCACCACTGTATTGTATGTATGTAGAATCAATTACTGATCAAAACGAATCCAAACACGACATATGTGCTATTATTTTTTATAGTGTACTAGTGTGCTGAATATCCTGGCTGCAGCATCAGGCCGGAAATTCCATAATCTTGCATAGTTATATAGCATACATGGGTGTTTAAAATTTTAGGTCCCAAATATGTTTGAAAGTAAAGTAAATACCCATTATGCGTCTAAGAATCCTACCGCAGCGAACAAAAGAGCTGATGATCTTGTAACGGCTGAACCGATTTTGATAAAACATGTCTAAGATCCATCGCTAGAAAACCAGCTTTCAAATAAAAAAAACCGCATTCAAATCGGTCCACCCGTTTAAGAGCTACGGTGCTACAGACAGACACACAGACACACAGACACACGCAGACACACAGACATACAGACATACAGACACACATAGCGGTCAAACTTATAAAACCCCTCTTTTTGCGTCGGGGGTTAATAAAATAATACTAAGCGAGAAATCCGTAAGTCACTCGTTGGACAAACTTACACTCAAACGGATACTTACGTTTATTTTGCTTGTCATCAGCATTATTTCGCAGTTCAACTCCTTGTGCTTCAGTATTCAATACATTTGAGGTGTTAACTCCTGGGTCACCGCACTCAACGCCAGTCTCACCGCACTCAACTTCTGGGTCGCTGCACTCATTCCATTCACTTTTAATATCAACTACAACATTTGATATGGCGTTAGTTTCTTTCTGCACATGCGCTGCATCAGCCAAAGGTTCTACTTTAATGCCAACTTTTTCGAAACTCATTATTTCTTCATTTATTTCAGGATTCATTTCTAATTCAACTTTCACATCCGAATCGTTTTCTAATTTAATATCAACTTCGTCAGGTGGTTCTATTTTTATTTGCAAATCTGTTGACGGTTCAATTTTGATAGCTGTAGCCAATTCTTGGTCATTGTCAGTTTCGTCTACATTAGATTCTTCTTCTCCAATTTCCTTTTTAACTATAACTTCTGTACTGTCTTCAGGAATAGCAAATGTCTGTTTGTCAGTGTTTTTATTGTTGATTTCACTACCAGTTAGCATACCGTTGGCGTCAATAGTATAAACAGACACTATTTCCTTTTGGTTCTCTTTATGTGTAACCTGGTTTAAGAGCATATTTAGATTAGTTCCATTAAATTTAGTATCCATTTGAGTTACGTCACCCTTTTTCGCGTAATTTTTTAAAACGTAAGTCTTCGTTTTTGAATATACTTTGGTTGATTTATTCACTTGGAATGAGTTTTGTTCTGGAAAAAAAGGAATTGAAATAGTTTATTTTGATTTAGACATAGTAAAATTTGTATTATAAGGCTGCCTGTTCACTGGAGCGGAGCGGTAAGCGAGATAAAAAACCCACCAATAGAGCTCCATAAAATCTCCGCTCCTTTTCAAGGGTCAGGGAGTTTGTAACTAGTTTAAAAATTAATACAAAACGGGAAGAGGAGCGGAGCGCGAGTGGGGAAGCGGGAAGGCTCCGCAAACGGAAAAATAGTCCGTAACTCCGCTCCGCATTACTTTCTCGCTCCAATTAAGCCGTATTGGCGTATCAATCGCATGTTGTTTTGTTTGTTTTGTCTATTCTTCTTTTCTCTTTTTTAGGGTTCCGTAGCCAAAATGGCAAAAATATATAATTATTTTTTCGCCATGTCTGTCTGTCTGTCTGTCCGTCCGTCCGCGGCTTTGCTCAGGCACTATCAATGCTAGAAAGCTGTAATTTTGCACGAATATATATGTAAACTATGCCGACAAAATGGTACAATAAAACTTTAAAAAAAACTCCCATAGACGTAAAGTGGGGGTGATTTTTTTTTCTCATCCAATCCTATAATGTGGGGTGTTTTAAAAAAACAGGAGTTGCTAAGACGATTTTTCGATTCAGTGATTTGTTTGCGAAATATTCAACTTTACAGTGCACATTTTCATTAAAATCGAGAGTCCCCCCCCCTCTAAAATCTAGACCGGTTGGTGGAAAAATTTGAAAAAAATCAGGATGGTAGTAAGTATATCAAACTTACAAGGAAATCTATAACGGTTAAGTTTTCTTGAGAATTATTAGTAGTTTAAGAGAAAAGCAGCCTAAGGTATAAAATATACCTAAACTTGGAATATTCCGTACAAAATAAAATATTACTTAATATTTATGGCGTCCGACACGCTCTTGGCCGGTTTTTAAAAATGAGATGGGTAAAGGAGACTGGCCTGTTCCTATTTCTTTTTCTTTTCTGGCAACCAATGTAGTTAATTGACGCAGATTAATTTCTGAAGGGAAGATACCTTCGTCCAAATAAGCCCCACTCTTCAGGTAGTGACACGGCACAGCTCCCTTCACCAGGCTGGTGGCACCGAAAATATTCTTCAACTCGGACGGGGGAAAGTGGTTGAAGCAAATGTACTTGTTGCGGAACTCCGCAGTCGTAGTGAACGTCAGATTGCCTGAAATAAAGAGACGAAAGGGCTTAACAAAAATATACTTGCAACAATGCAGCCTTACCCGGCTCTGGAAATTTGTGGGACGAGTGCAGACTGAAAATCAGCGCTGCAAGTTTTCTTTTTTGCTCGCAGCTTATGCTGAGCTTGTCTGTCTGTTCGTCCGCGGCTAAGCACAGACCGTTAGTACTAGAAAGTTGTAATTTGTCATGAATATACATATCAGTCACGCCGACAAAGTGGTAAAGTAAAAAAAAAAATCTTGGGTGCTTCCCATAGACGTAAAGTGGGGGTGATTTTTTCTCGACTAACCCTATAGCCTCCTAAAGCCTAAGTAAAATTTTTGATTTATGAACATCAAACTTTATGTCATTTATTTAGTTTGATGTTCAAATTAGAATAAGTCCTTTATAAAGGACTTTGGGCGTTAGGAGGTTAGTGTGGGGTATCATTGGATAGGTGTTTTAAAATGATTGCTATGACGATTTTTCGATTTAGTGATCTGTTTATGAAATATAACTTTAAAGTGCAAATTTTCATTAAAATCGAACGTCCCCCTCCCCCCCTCTAAAATCTAAACTGTTGGGTGGAAAAAAATTCAGAATGGTAGTAAAAATATCAAATTTACAAGGAAAATTATAACGGCTAAGATTGCTTGAGAATTATTAGTAGTTTATGAGTAAATAGCAGCCTAAGGTATAAAATATACCTAAACTTGGAAGATTCCATACACAAATTTAATCGTAAAGGTCTATGGAACCTTACCTTGGGTGTGTACGACATGCTCTTGGCCGGTTTTTATTTTTACAGGCTTTTATTTAACTTGAAATGGATTGACTTGAAATTTGGCATACTTAAGAGCGTTTATTCCTGCTGAGCTGGCAACGTTGCATTTTTGATAGTTTTTCTCGATTATTTCATAAAAATTGAATGAAAATGAATAATGTTGTCTGATAGAACACTTTTTAATAAGTTAATGTGTCTACTCCAATAATTATTCGTGATAGACTTTTATATTCCTTAAAAACGAATTAATGTTTATGAAAGGTTTTTAAAGAAAATAAAAGTCTATAACGAATAATTATTGCAGTAGACACATTAGCATTAAGAAGTGTTCTATCAGACAACATTATTCATTTTCATTCAATTTTTATGGAATAATCGAGAAAAACTAACAAAAATGCAACGTTGCCAGCTCAGCAGGTATAAACGCTCTTAAGTACATCTGGTGACAATGCAATAATCTAGTAGTCCCGTTGTGTTCGGAAAAAAGGGGAGGACAAAGGTATGCGAAAGACAAAACTGTCTTAAAACACAGGCGAATGCCAACACTGACTTTTGACATTTCGGAGACCTCTCGCTACACTAGCGCCTCTAGCGGCGAATTCATATGCGACAACCCTCATTGGTGTCAAGTGTCCCATGATATTTATTTTTAAGTTATGTAACTTAACGTTAACTGAACCTTAAGCTTACCAGAGTGCAGCAACCATAGGTTTAGTCTCTTCCAGTCGTCAACAGGGTATCGGAACATCACGCTGTCCTTGAATGTATTATCACAACCGATATAGTTGCATGTCGTGTCCATTGTACTGGGACACTGTAAAATAAAACGATTTAGGTACACTGCCGTCGCTTTATGTTTTTGTAATAATCATGTATGTAAGGATGAACATATCTAATTTTCCCACTAACGTCGATAAGCCAAAGGCTACTAGAAACACAGGGAAGCTTAAAGTTCCATCTTACAGACTGGCTAAAACCAAAAAGTCGTTTCTGGGTAATTGCATACGTTTTTATAATAAAATTCCAAAAAATATTATAAATGAAACAGATACAAAATTCAGATCTACTCTCAAGAAGACATTAATATCTAAGACGTATTATAAAGTTAATGATTATATCGTGGACAGGGATATTTGGAAATAATTCCGATCCGTATTAGCGATCACTTCAAATAGCGAACCTACTGTGTTAAAAATAAAGTTGTGTTAAGTACTTGTGATGAATATATATCATTTAATAATATTGTAAATCTGTTTAAAAAAATATAAGTACCTCGTTGAGTTTCTTGCCGGATTTTTCTCAACAGAGGTTTTTCCGAACCTGTGGTAGATTTTTTTTGACATTCATAAGTGCTTGTTATAGCCTAAATTAAATAAAGATATTTTGACTTTGAAATCAACGCACGTAAAAGAGCTCAACGCAGTGGCGAATTCATACGCGATAGCCCTCATTGGCGCGACCCTCAGCTCCCTCTTCGTGTCTAACTTGAGATTGTTCTGAAACTTCGACCCCCCTCATGGGCCACCAGATACTTATACTTGATTTGGATAGGTATTTAACTAAATGTAAACAAACTTCAGCGGCCATATTTGGTACATTCAAGGATTTTTAACAAGGAAAAAAGGATTTTGACTTATCTATCATTGTAATAAAGAAGCAATTCTTGTATATATGTACATATATATATTTGGTATGTCTCTCTGGGAAAACGGTTATTATCGAGTTTTAGCCCAAGCAAAGCTCGGTCGCCCAGGTACTCTATCATTGTAATACAAACTAGACTAGTGTATTTCAATACAGAAATGTAGGTAAATGTTTAGATAGTTTAATGGGGGAATTTCAATATTTAAGACACCATTTGACGTTGTTTTGTTTCCATTTAGTCAAGTTGCAGGTGGTAGGACTTTGTGCAAGGTCCGCCCGGATTGCTACCACCATCATGCTCGCTAATCCTGCCGTGAAGCAGCAGTGCTTGCACTGTTGTTTTTCGGCGTGGAGTAAGACAGCCGGTGAAATTACTGGCACTTGAGGTATCCCATCTTAGGCCTCTAGGTTGCCAACGCATCTGCAATACGCAATGAATGCGGTGTTGCAGATGTTTATGGGCGGTGGTAATCTCTTACCATCAGGAGACCCACATGCTCGTTAGCCATCCAGTCGAATAAAAAAAAAGTATAGCATGCCCATGACATACCTCGTTAGTTACCACTCCACCTTTCTTTGAGTTGGCTCGCCATTTAGCTAGTTCATTGATTTCCCGTTGTGACGCCAAGTATTCAGCATGTAGTTTGGGCTGATTGTCTGAACTCTTCGATGTCTTGGTCTTTCGCTGAGCCTGCTTAGTCTTCCTCAGCTCCAATTGGGGAGTACTCTCCTGGCTTCTAGCTGCTTTTATAGCACGAGTTTTCCTGTTGACTTCAGACATATTCGATTGGCGTTTTCCAGCCATATTTTACTGCAAATCATACCTTAAACAGATGAAAATGAATGGATTAATTGTGTGATTGAAATAAAATCGTGGGAAAGGCTGTTATTAAAAGAGGTCATGTTTTAAAAAACCGGGTGCGCAAGGGTTCTGTAGTGTTGTTGACCGATTCAAAGCGAAATGTAGCTGCATATTAAATAGTGATTTCTGTGTCCATCGTCATCATCATCATCAGCCGGAAGACGTTTACTGCTGGACAAAGGCCTCCCCCTTAGACCGCCACAATGAACGACAACTCGCCACTTGCATCCACCGGTTTCCCGCTACTCTCACGATGTCGTCAGTCCACCTGGTGGGAGGCCTGCCAACGCTTCGTCTTCCGGTTCGTGGTCGCCACTCGAGGACTTTTCCTGACGGTTATCTGTTCTTCGAGCGATGTGGCCTGCCCATTGCCACTTCAATTTGCATATTTTTCCAGCTATGTCAGTGACTTTAGTTCTTCGATGAATTTCCGTATTCCGGATTCTATCGCGCAAAGAAACTCCAAGCATAGCTCTCTCCATAGCTCGTTGCGTGAGTCTGAGCCTCTCTAAGAGGCCAACAGTCAAGGACCACGTCTCAGCTCCATAAGTCATCACCGGCAACACACACTGATCGAGGACTCTAGTCTTCAGGCACTGCGGAAAGTGTTCTGTGTCCATCGTACCACCACATAGAATAAGGACAGAGTGTGCAGACCTAAGTATGATAACTAGATGTTAAGAACACTTAACCATTTCTTTTTTTTTGTAAAAAGGGGGATGATGTTATGGTGCAGGAACATAGGAGTTCCACTGTTCCATTTGAGCCAGTCGCTCTCGTTGCGCAGTCCTGTCAGGTCAGGTCCCTTGTACTTGGTTTAGATAGGTATTTATTTTTACAAACAATTTGATCCAAGTTGGTCGAAAATAAATCTATTATTATTAACTAAACATAAGCAAACTTCAGCTGCAGATTTGGTAGATTCAAGGATTTTAAACATTTTACATATCTATCATTACAAACTAGTGTATTTAAATACTGAAATGTAAATGTTTAGATAGTTTAATGGGAGAATTTCAATATTTAAGACACCAATTGTAATCTCATTTTATTTTATTTCACTTTATTATTATTATGTTATTGTTCTGTATCTATTATTTATATGTGTGTGTCCCGAATAAATCTTTTCATTTTCATTTTCATTTTTTCAATTGGCATTGTTTTGTTCACATTTAGTTTAATAGCTATCTAAACCAAGTAAGGTGTTTTTCCCTAAGTGAATAAATCAGTGTCAAAGTATTATCTGCTTATTTACTGACCCTTGACTTGGAAGTGAACCCGCAAGTTAAAAAACAAGAACACTAAAGTAGACTTACATTGGTAATTCACATAAGACAGCCTCAGTAATAATAATAATACAAAATTAGTGATTCATATTGAATCTGATCCCTACTAATATTATAAATGTGAAAGTAACTGTCTGTCTCTCCGTCTGTTACCTTTTCACGCTTCAATCGCTGAACAGATGTAGATGAAATTCAATATGGATGGTTTTTAAAATTGCATAGTTACCGCGGGATAGCAATAAACAAATTCTACGCAGACAGTCATGGGCAGCAGCTAGACACTAATAAATTCTTTATTTGGATCATTTTCTTTAAAAAAAAGCAGTTAACTGCTGAATATTAGGTACTTTACACAGACTAGTTGCTGACTAATTGCAAACTGTATATAAATAAATATCACAAGACAATTCACACCAATGAGGGCTATCGTTTTTTGTCTCACTAGATGGCGCACTGTTGCGTGAGGTTTTTAAGTATGGCTTTCAAAGTCTGTTATTACGGGCGTGAAAACAAAGTTTAGATTAAAATCATATTTAATACAACTTAAAACCGTACCATAAAAATATTGAGCATGCCACAGTGTTGCATAGTCCCCGTTTTGTTTGGAAAAAAGGGAGAACAAAGGTTTCCGAAAGACAAAACTGTCTCAAAACACAGACATTCATTGCCCCGGAACGCATATTTGCCATAATTAATTTCAGATATTACAAAATATTCACAAAATTTTTCTAATTAAAAATAAACCCGCGTAGCTCACTCAAAAACTATGTGATTTGACATTTCGGAAACCTCACGCTACACTAGCGCCTCTAGTGGCGAATTCATTCGCGATAGCCCTCATTGACCTAGTCCCAAAGTAAGCTTAGCAAAGCTTGTGAAGCAACAGATAAATATGTATAATTATATAGATAGATACATACTTAAATACATATTAAACACCCAAGACCTGAGAACAAACATTCATATTTTTCATACAAATATCTGCCCTGACCTGAACCCGGGACCTCAAGCTTCGTAGTCAGGTTCTCTAACCACTAGGCCATCTGGTTGTCTAAAATTTGCCACATTAGTCAGCTTTTCCCTATTTTTGCACTAATTTTGCATACGAAGATAACTGAATAGCTATATGCAGGTAGAAGTTGCCAATTCATTATTGTACGACCCACAGCAAGCCCTCTACTTTGTAAATGGTTTATTATTAGTGCTGATTTTAGCACTTCCTGCGCCCTGGGCGAAATTTGATTTGCTTCGCTCAATAAAAGGGGCAGGGTGCAGGCCCCCCCCCCCTCGCTACTAATTATATTACTTAAAAAGCCATATCTCTCCTGTTCCTTCATTGATTACTGTGTGATTGCTAAATTCTTCACGTCCACCTTCCGCATCCGCACCGCATAGTCGGTCGAGAGTAATCCTTATATCTAATCGATAAAACTTTGAGGTCATACCAAAATTAAGACAAAAGCGAAGTCTAAATCAGGTTCCATGGGCCACAATGCGTAGTTCCTGGCTATCCAGAGCTGCAGTTCAGTAAAATATCTCCCATACACGACGAAGGACACAATTAAAATCGGAAAAATTAGAAATGTTCCGATAACATTTTGAAAGTGACCAGCTGTTATGAAGTTGAGCAAAATTCAGATTCCAAATGATTTTTTTTTTCTTTTTCGCTGGAAACCACAAATAAACACAAAAAGGAAACAGTGAGGTGAGATGAGAAATCGATCGAATTCAATAAAACTGTTTTGACATTTCATTTCAGTGTTGCTAACAACTCAGAACCTGATGACGCCATTTTTCACAGCTTGAGTAGCCTGCACTCCGTTTAATTTATGGTTTGAATTAACGGTTAAAATGTAACACACGTTTCTCGGTATTACGAACACAAATGGACTAAAAATACCGACAGGTATTTATTATAATATGTTTTTATTACAGAAGTTAACACAATTTTTAATAGTTTCGTTGTTTTATTTAAAAACGTGTGCAAAAATAAATGGAGTATAATATAGGCAAATTTGAACTGAGGTCGCTTAAAATAGTAGCCTATGTGTTTTTCCAGATCAAGTGTCAAATTTCATAACTCTGAGCGGCTGTGAAATTAGTAAGATATAAGCAAAATTAGTAAGATATATCCAAAATATAAGCACGTTTTTTCATGTTATTTTCAATTATTTATTTAAAGATCTGTCCACTCTTTTCTTTTTGATTTCACTTAAACTCTATATGTATAACGACCATCTTTTAATGTAAATACAAATGAATTTGAATGAATAAAAATGAATATGAAATACATTTTGCGTGGGAGGATTTTATTTTCTTGTGCTTATGGTTATTTGTGTTATGCTTCTTACGTTCAACTACTATAAGGACCTTGTCCTTCAAGTAGCCTATAAGGCGACCAGTCACCATTTAGAATTTTAGGTCGCCGATTTTCACCCCGAGTAGCCTACCTAATTGGCTATTAAATTCTTCAGTGCGAATTAATGTTCAAATATTTGTGTTATCGCTTCTTACCGTTCAACTGACTATCGGAAGGAAACTTGACGGTTCAGATCAGCCAGTCATTTTCATAGGCCCCGAGTTAATAGTCCAATTTGTAATTGAGTCTACTCCTAAATTGGCTACAAATCGCCTAAGTTGGCAACACTGTTTCATTTTTTTTTGACGTTGACAATTTGTTACGCTTTTTTTATTGCACAATTTCGAGCCGGCTCAGGTTTTAAAAGCATACTGCCTTTTGCTGACAAATTTATACTCCTATCCTATTCAATTCATTTCCACATACACACAATGAACATTGTTTTATCATACTGAAGTAGTATCTTAGCTATAAACATACTTTTTATGTTGTAGGAAAACAAATTTAAATTATTTAAAGAAAATAGATCATTGTCTTGTAAAAAAAAAACAAACAGAAACGTCAATTTGATACCTTTGCTGCTGTCATCACAAAAATCAGCTGTGGCTGCAGTTTATTCTTTCACAGGATTTTAAACTCTAATCAAATAGCATTAATGTTGTTGTTAGGAAATTTAAAGGCTATACCGTGTTAATACCCTTTGAATAGGTCACACAACAATTTCTCTGCATTCCAACAAAGTCATTTGACTCATTTGTATGCAAACGCTAGCTACATATTAGTAATCTGTGATGCAAACTACCTGTCTTAACTTACTTTCCGTCGTTTATTTTATTTAAATATCGAAATAAGATTAAAAAAGATTTCTTTTTATTCCTTTCGTGCAGTAGTAGGTAGTGTTTGTGTATTTAATCTAGTATGGCGTTGGATTTTGTCTGTGTTAGAGTGAAAAAGGAACAGGATTGGGATGGCGTGAGCGAGGCGGCTGTGAGTGCGGGGTTGTATGCTGGCCACGAAATCAAAGAGGAGATGGTGTTAGGTCCTGAAGTATTACAGCCGTCTGACGTTGCGTTTATGCTGAGAAGTCAAGATAGAGGTAAGTAGGTCGTTAAAGTAATTAACCATCTTCTAAAAAAGAGGCTCTATTTCCAATTGTCCTAAAGGGAATCCGGAACATCGAAATTGCCTGACAAGCATTTTTAGGGTTCCGTAGCCAAAATGGCAAAAACGGAACCCTTATAGTTTCGCCATGTATGTCTGTCTGTCTGTCCGTCCGCGGCTTTGCTCAGGGACTATCAATGCAAGAAAGCTGTAATTTTGCACGATTATTGTAAACTATGCCGATAAAACGGTACAACAAAAAATTCAAAAAAAATTTTTAGAGTAAGTATCTCCCATACACGTAAAGTGGGGGTGATTTTTTTTGTCATCCAACCTTGTCGTGTGCGTATCGTTGGATAGGTATTTTTAATCCATTAGCGGTTGCTAAAACGATTTTTCGCTTCAGTGATTTGTTTGAAAAATATTCAACTTTAAAGTGCAAATTTTCATTAAAATCGAACTCCCCCCTAAAGTGTAAACCAGCGGGTGGAAAAAAATGAATGGTAGTATAAGTATATCAAACTTATAAGGAATACTGTAACGGTTAAGTTTGCTTGAGAATTATTAGTAGTTTAAGAGTAAATAGCAGCCTAAGGTATAAAATATACCTAAACTTGTAGGATTCCGTATAAAATACGAAATCCTTAAAAATATTTCTTAATTTTTTCTTAATGGCTACGGAACCCTATTTCGGGCGTGTCCGACACGCTCTTGGCCGGTTTTATAATTCCGTAAATAATTCAGTCGGTAAAAACTGAGTCGCGCTTGCCCGGTTTTTTTTCTGGCGGGACCAGAGATGAGAGGATGTGTGCGCAGAAAATATTTTCCATGAACCATTAAAACATTTACCTGTCCTCGCTCCGCTCAGCTGTTTCCACTAGAGCTGCGCTGTGCGAGGATGTGTAAATGAAGCATTTTTTAACCCCCGACGCAAAGGGGTGCCTGTGCCTGTATGTCTGTCTGGGGCACCGTAACTCTTAAATGGGTGAACCGATTTGAACGCGGTTTTTTTATTTGAAAACAGGGTTTTTAGCGATGGTTCTTAGACATGTTTTATCAAAATCGGTTCAGCCGTTTTTGAGATATTGAACTTTGAAGTGCCGATGTCGAGGGTTTTCCAACTTTTTGTTGGTTAGGTAGGTTACATAAATTAGGTTCTATATTTGGTTCATGAAAAAAAAAACGCCTACAAAAAAGACAACTAAAAAGTAAAAAATAATTATGCACTACCTAGCTGCTGCCCGCGACTTCATCTGCGAAGATCGTTTATCCTATCCCGCGGGGACTATGCTGATTTCCCGCAAAGTTAGCCTAAGTTAATTTAGTATAAGTAGGTAGGTACCTAGTAATATTTACTTATCTAAGCGTCGTCGGTGTCGGGGGACCGCTAAGGTTAACAGGAAACTAAAGTACATAATATGTTGTATTTCTTAAAGTTTTTGCGCCGGCGACTACTGGACCGCCAGCACTCGGACGTTCGGACTTGTCTCGGACTTATTGTTATCGAGTTTAAATAGAACGACTCCTTTTCTTTGATTTAACAGATAAAACACCTGACTTTTCGCCTGGCACTGCAGCGCCTGAGCCCCTGGCGGCCCCGCGCCACCCCGGGCCCGGAAGCAAGGGTGCTCCTGTTAAACGAGAGCGTGACGAGGAACTGCCCATGGTGCGGATCCATAGCCCCTATGGGTTTGATGGTGAGATGGTTTTCCGTACAATTAGTTAGGCCGTGCTTATTGGCAGTTTCGGAAGCTGAGGCGGGACACTGGCTTTACGCTCTCCCTTCTGACCTTCTCGGAAAACAGGATCCCTGCTAGACCCGGGATCGTTACGAGTACGAGTCGCGGTGTGCCTTCGCCTGGGCCTCAGGACCTGCGAACCACATCTTTGCTGTCGCTGCGGTGGCTCGGCTGACGCTCTCGGCCGCCACGGCCTACATTGCCAACTTAGTGCCGGCCGTTCCTACAGACACGCGACACTCAACGATCTCGTCCGTCGAGCTCTCGGCTCCGCGTCCATCCCCGCGACCCTAGAGCCTACAGGTCTTTCTGCTGCGGACGGGAAGCGGCCCGACGGTTGTACGTTGGTGCCGGCCGTGGCGTCTGGGGCAGCCGTTGGCGTGGGATGTTACATGCGTGGATACGTTAGCCCGTCCCATGTCTGCGCGGAAGCTAGAGACAGCTGCAGACGATGCCCAAACCGTCAAGTGCCGCAAATATGCCTTTCTTAAGGACAACTACTTTTTTGCGGCACTTGCGGTCAAAGCCTTTGGGTCTTGGTCGTCCGACACAAAAAAGTTTATGAATGAAGTGTCGGACAAACTAATCGGAGTCTCTGGCGACCAAAGAGCAGGCTTTTTCTTCGCCCAAAGACTGAGCCTCGCAGTGCTACCAGGCAACGCCGCCAGCGTCTTGGGTACAATGCCCTGCGCTGCGCTGCCTTTGGAAGAGGAAGCCCGTTTTAGTTAATTTTATGTGAAAATTCATTGAATGGAATGTCGGGCTTGCTCCTTCGCTTCCACAAATTACAATTTTACAATTACTTTTGTATTTCTCCCACATTAATTATTTACCCAGGATTGTAAGTGCTCTACTAGAATACCTAACAACATCTTATAGTGACCATATCAATATATAAAAAAATCATTTATGTTTTAAATAAATAGATTAACTTGGCCTTTATATATACTTACTACCATCCTGAATTTTTTCAAATTTTTCCACCCACCGGTTTAGATTTTAGAGGAGGGAGTGGGGGGCGCTCGATTTTAATGAAAATTTGCACTTCAAAGTTGAATGTTTTGCAAACAAATCACTGAATCGAAAAATCGTTTTAGCAACCCCCTAATGGTTTTAAAAGACCTATCCAACAAAAAAGTCACCCCCACTTTACGTCTACAGGTACTCTAAAAAAATTGTTTTTTTAATTTTTTATTGTACCATTTTGTCGGCACAGTTTACATATATATTCGAGCAAAATTACAGCTTTCTAGCATTGATAGTCCCTAAGCAAAGCCGCGGACGGACAGACAGACAGACATGGCGAAACTATAAGGGTTCTGTTTTTGCCATTTTGGCTACGGAACCCTAAAATGAAATAAACTAAACGTTATTATTCAAATATTCGAATGTATTTACTTTGCTACCCTTACCGAGTGCCACGAAATTCGAACGTTGATACCCAAGTTTAGATATCTAGATATACTCAAAGGTTTAGGCCTATAAACATTAAACAGTTCTCTTCATTTCAGACATGTACCCAACAACAAACCCAGCTACACCAGCCACAGAACCTGACGCTATACATGAATCTCAAACATCACCAAATCTACAAAAACACTGGACACTGTACGACATCAGACCTTGTTTTATACCTCTAGTTCCCATCGACAGTGTAGAGTATCGCTCCCAAAACAAAAATTCGACGGCGAAAATGAGAAAGCCGATCGACAGCGTGACAAAAGAGAATCGCTCCGAAAACAAAAGTTTGACAGACGAAATGAGAAAACCGAAGAAGTTCTTTTGCGATTTTTGCAGCAAAGGGTTTTCGATAAAACAAAGATTGTTGATTCACATACGGATTCATACGGGCGAAAAACCGCATAGCTGTCGCGTTTGCAGGAAGAAGTTTTCGGATTTGTCAATTTTGATCAGACATCGGCGTATTCACACAGGTAAACAAGTTTAAGAAAAATATTACAAGCTTTTTTGATGACTGCACTTTTTACCCGACTGCCCGAAGGGAGGGTTACGTTTTTGTTGACTGTACATACTTGCATTTTCATCTGAACTACATTTGCGTACCAAATCTCAAGCCGATGCCAACCGTGCAGTTGGGTCCTGCGGAGACGACCCTGGCTGAACCACCAGGATGACACTACCAGATTATTGTATTGTCACCAGATTTACATAATTAGGTATGCAAACTTCAAATTAATCTGACCGCTGGAAGTGGGTTAAATTTAACTTGCAAGATTTGACCAGCACACGTCTTCTATTTGAACAGATATAATCAACATCCAGACTAAAGGTGCGACCAAGCCGCTGTTTAAAAAACGGTGACGGCAACGGAATCGCAGTGACGCACCGTATGCGCACCGTTTTTATCGCATGCTCTCCACACCGCTGCAGTGACGTGCCGTAAACGTCACCTCAGGACTTACCGAACAAAAGTCTTGTCGTTTACGGCCCGTCACGCAAGCAGCGGTGTGGAAAGCATAAAAAAAACCGGCCAAGAGCGTGTCGGACACGCCCGAAATAGGGTTCCGTAGCCATTACGAAAAAATTAAGTCATATTTTTCTAAGGATTTCGTATTTTATACGGAATCTTCCACAGTTTAGGTATATTTTATACCTTAGGCTGCTATTTACTCATATTCATTAATTTATATGCTTTATTTTTTTCCTAATGGCTACGGAACCCTATTTTGGAAGTGTCCGACACGCTCTTGGCCGGTTTTTATAATTCTGGTCAGCCTTTACTTTATTATGACGTCCGTTAAAATTTATTAATTTGGTTGCAGGTGAAAAACCTCACGTCTGTGATGTATGCAAGAAACAATTCGGCGAGAAATACCTCCTCAAATACCACAAGAGACTTCACACCGGCGAGACTGCCTACACCTGCCGGCTTTGCTCGAAGACATTCAACCACATTTCTAATTTAAAAAGACACATACGCGCCCACGAAAATAAGCCTTTCGCGTGTGAAATATGCAACCAACATTTTAGTAAACAGTCTAAGTTAGAAGCTCATTTACTCAGTCATTTAAAAGACAAACCGTTTTGCTGTGACATTTGTAAAAAATGTTTCGGTAATACGGGTCATCTTAACAGGCATTTGAAGGTGCATTTTGATGATAAAAAGCATTATTGTAAAGTGTGTACCATTAGTTTTACCCAGCTAGGGTCGTTGAAGAGGCATGAGATGAGAAATATATGTAGAAAGCGGTGACAGTTGTTTGAATTGGATATTAATACAGTGTATGTACCTACCGAATTATTGTTTTTTTTTTACCCGACTCTGCATGTTGACAAGATTTCATATTTCTAAGACTATAATTTGATTCGTTCTCTGTATTCTGTTTAAAAAGAGAAAAACGCTGATATTTTTAAAATTTCGCTACAACTATTAATTTTTTTTTAAGATATGCTTATTCTAAAAGGGCATAACTCCAAAACTACGACACAATAGATCTATTACTTTTGTCTAGTCTCTTAAAAAAAAGATCACGTAAATCTGACGTAGACGTTGCATAGAGACAATATCAAAATGATGACAGCTCCTTTTTCTGGTGATAAAGGCAAAGGAAACATATCTATTCTGTGGTAGTGTTGGCAAATTCAGACATATTTTTTGTATTTTTTTAATATGGAGAAATCAATTATAATAAATATTTTCAAATGTTCAGGAGGCAAAACTCTTTCGATTCCTGTAGTAATTAACAGATGCTAAAAAAATGAAATCTTGTCAATTATGTCTATTTATTTGTTCTTCTCTGTAGCCTAAATGGCTGGACGGATTCCAACATATTGCAGGTATCATTAGAGTAGATTCGTCAAAACTTTCAGAATGTCAAATAAAAAATATACGAATAATAAATGAATATCAATATGGCTATTAAATCCCTGTCCAAATGTGTCGTAGATAAACGCAAGTGGGTCTCCTGATGGTAAGAGATCACCACTGCCCATAGACACTCGCAACACCAGGGGGATTGCAGATGCGTTGCCAACCTAGAGGCCTAAGATGGGACACCTCAAGTGCCTCAAGTGTGAAAAAAAATCAACAACTGAACTGGCTTAATTTATTTTTTAAAGAAAAACTAAAATGGAAAAAGCAAGTCCGGTGATCTAGAACTCTGTCCGACTTAACTTGAACCTCGACTGTTGGGGCAAGGTTGGGGCCCACTACATTACGACCTCTTTAATCCGAACCTCGAAAATATACCCCCCGTTCGGATTATATAGTAACACAGAGAATTTATAGGGTACTAGCTTTTACCGCGACTTCGTCCGCGTGGAAAAGTAACTTTGGAAAGTATTTAATTTATTTAGGGTACCTATTCTGCCAATAATAGCACATAGAAACTTCTACGGTTTACTGAAAATAACCTATTTTAATACATTGCTTTATATCTAAACTAATTTTTTTGTTCTTCCATTCTTTGGTAAAACATAAGTATTCTATCCTGCCAACACAAAAGGACTAATTCTTCATAGTGAGCTCTTGACATCTTACGTCCTGTATTGTAAGTTAGGAGGGTAGGATTATAATTAAGACGGCATTCTTACTAAGCATTGCTACACATATTTCTATACTTATAGTAAATTTGTTTGGAATTCCTTACGAACTTTCATCCCCATATTTTCAAGTATAGGTATGAAAAATGTCGAAATTTGAAAAGAGCCGGAACAAATGTTTTTTAGGCTTCCGTACCTCAAAAGGAAAAAAATGGAACTCTTATAGGATGACTTTGCTGTCCGTCCGTCCGTCTGTCTGTCAAGACCCTTTATCCCGTAAACGTGCGGAGTATTTATCGAGTTGAAATTAAAACCCTAAACTCAAAAAAGTTATAGGGTACTTTCGGCTGTCCTAGCTCTTATACAAAAAATGTATTCCCTTTATAGCAAAATAAGTAAGAAAAATCTGAAAATCATAATTTTTCATGTTTGACTGTCTATGTTAATAAGCCATGTAAAATGACCCACATTGCGTACATTTTTCTTATGAGCTTGGCTCTGCTAACACTTGATATTCATAAATACCCATGCACGGAACCCTTGACGCGCGAGTTCGAGTCGATTTTAACCGGTTTTAAGAAGAAGAATTTTAAAAAACGCTCGAACAATTATTTATCTCTTATCACGTGCCCAAATACAAGTTTCATAAAGAAACATCGATTTATCTTCGATAATGACGACCTTCCATATGAGCTTTCATCCCCTATTTCATCCCCTCACAGGTGGAATTTTCAAAAAAGCTAAAACGCATACCGACTTATTTCTTATTAAGTGCCTAAATGCCAAGTTTCATGGTTTATTTCCAACAGCGACGAACTTCCACCATATAAACTTTCACCCCCTATTTCAACCCCTTAAAGCCTTTTTTTCGCAATAAAGATAGCCTATGTTCTTTCCCATGGTCTATTCTATCTCTGTACCAAATTTCATCCAAATCGGTTCAGCGGTTTTTGCGTGAAAGCGTAACAGACAGACAGACAGACAGACAGACAGACAGAGTTACTTTCGCATTTATAATATTAGTATGGATTTTTAAGGAATAAACAAACAACTAGCTTTCTTTTCTTTGACGTGGACGCCATGTCGTAATCAATAGCAACACAAAATGGCGGACGAATAACAAAAACAAAAATGCATGTCATCTGCTCGACATTCGGTAAGCAAGTCGCGAGCCGGCGAGTGAAGAATTATGTAGGCGTAGAAGGCGGGGGAGGGCGTTCGGCTTAAAGAGGCGTAGTGTATTGGGAATTTTGAATAGGTTCCGACTGTTGAACTTTAAGTTACTTACGAGTTGTAGACGGTACTAGTTTTTTAGTTTTTCATTTATCGTTTTTTTTTGACAGTCGGGTTTTTTTAAAATGAATTTATGTCAAATAATGTTATGGAAGCCGTGGTGGCCTAGTGGTTTGACCTATCGCCTCTCAAGCAGAGGGTCGTGGGTTCGAACCCCTGAGTTTTCGAAATTCATGTGCGGAATTACATTTGAAATTTACCACGAGCTTTGCGGTGAAGGAAAACATCGTGAGGAAACCTGCACAAACCTGCGAAGCGATTCAATGGTGCGTGCGAAGTTCCCAATCCGCACTGGGCCCGCGTGGGAACTATGGCCCAAGCCCTCTTGTTCTGAGAGGAGGCCTGTGCCCAGCAGTGGGACGTATATAGGCTGGGATGATGAATGTTATTTTACATGGCAAGTTCAAGGGTGAAAATAAAACAACATAGTCATATTAATTCAATATATCTGATCACATATCACATCGTTTCACATAAAAAACAAATACCTTAATTTATTACCAACATAAAACATAAGTTACAATAACTTTATAAACGACATTGACTAAACATACTTCGCCTCATAGGTAGTCGAAAAACAGCATACAAAGATGGAACCTTTTCGCGACGAATGCCAGTTTGACATCTCGCACATCTGCTAAAGAAAACATCGCGAAATTGATTGTGAAAAAGTTCCATTCTGGTTCGCGATTCAGTTCGACTACATACTAATTTAAATAATTTATTGAATCAGGCGTTAGGTACTTTGCGGGGTCCATATCAATGAACTAAAAGAAAGTCTTTGCTCACCCGCGACCTTTTGATAGCTAAGTTTATGGAAGATATGCGTGTTTATAATACAAACCGATCTATCACCACCTACACACTCACATTGACACGTTTCGAACTCAACCAGAGCTCATCTTCAAAGCAACACAACCGTACACCATGCTATTATACCAGATGTGAAACTTAAACTAAACATAACCTTAGCTATCATAAGGTCACGGGTGAGCAAAGATATTCATTCAACCTTAATATATACCTTAATAAGAACTGTATCCTGGTAATTTTTTGTTTATCAAACAAAAGAAAGAATGCGTGCACAATATTTTTTAATTATCAACCGACAGACTAAACAGTTTTTTTAGTCGTCTAGCCCATTAAAGGTCATTACTCACTACACCCGACACCGTATAATACCATGACCGTAATATGAGCGTGTCAGGAACGGAATGCCAAGCACATGAATGACAACGCGACGGCGACGGCAACTGTTGGTTCTGAAACGTTCTAGTGGTCATAGTCTCATACTGTTCAATAAAAAGAATATATTTTTTCATCTCTCCTGTTCGGAAAGTTTAATTTTCATGGGTAGGTAGCCGGGTGGAAAATTGCGTCTTCATCTCTTGGGTGGAAAGTAATTTTTATTTAATTGTTCGATTAGCCACGGAGTCGAAGATAATGAGGGCTATCGTTTTTTGTCTCACTAGATGGCGCACTGTTGCGTGAGGTTTTTAAGTATGGCTTTCAAAGTCTGTTATTACGGGCGTGAGACAAAGTTTAGATTAAAATCATATTTAATACACCTTAAAACCGTACCATATAAATATCGAGCATGCTACAGTGTTGCATAGTCCCCGTTTTGTTCGGAAAAAAGGGAGGAAAAAGGTTTCCGAAAGACAAAACTGTCTCAAAACACAGACATTCATTGCCCCGGAACGCATATTTGCCATAATTAATTTCAGATATTGCAAAATATTCACAAAATGATTCTAATTATAAATAAACTCGCGTAGCTCACCCAAAAACTATGAGATTTGACATTTCGGAGACCTCACGCTACACTAGCGCCTCTAGTGGCGAATTCATACGCGATAGCCCTCATTGAGTTACGTCAATGACACTTTTTTTTTTTCACGTTTCAGCATGGCCATCTAGATGCACGTCGTGACCAAGGAGCTTATATACAACATCGCTTGAACCCCGAACATCCGTTTGAAACAAGAAATTTGATCTTTATTGCGTCACGAACATATTCCATCTCTTTCTTTTGTTAGGTTAAGAAAGAGATAGAGACTATTCGTGAAATGTGAAAGAAAGAGATGGAATATCGAAAATACAAACTGAGACATGGATGCACAGAAAAACCAGAAAAAGAGACTAGCACTGGGAATCGAACCCAGGTCCTCAGCAATCCGTGCTGCGTGCTATAACCCCTACACCACTGCTGGACAGGAATCTAGACACGATTTTTTCCTATTCATACATATCTCAGGTTGCTTATTTCTACTATGCTACTTAAGCAGCAGCCCATGTACAGTCACCAGCATTAATATCTGCCACAGCAGAGCGTGCAAAAAAATCTGACACGTCTTTCTGGCCCTAGAAATAGAGTCGTATCAGATATTTATGCACGCTTGTTGTGTCAGATATTGGTGCTGGTGACTGTACATACCTCAATTTACATATAGAAAACATCACACAAGCTATACATAAATAAGTATAATAAAAACTATTTATCTATTGTAAATGGCAGTTTTTTACATATTAAATAATAAATACAAGCAGTCTCTGCATCAAGTAATTCACATGGTACGGTCGGTTCCCTAACTTATGTATCCACTTTTTCATAGTAATTGCATAGAAAAAAGGACACTTATGTTAGTTAGGGCACCGACTGTACATTCTGTATGAAATTATATTTAGATATACGGAATAACGAGGATATATCATGAATTAACAATCTGTTGTCGATGCAGTATTCGCTTCCGCCTCTAGATGGCGCTGTTTTTAAAATATATACAAATGGCGCTGGTAGCGCATTCTATCAGTATTTTTTTTTTTCATCCTTTATTTAATGAACATAATTGATGGAACCGCTTACTTCGAGAAATGTTTTGGTTAATAATTTCGCACAGGAAACCTGTGATTGAATCTACGACCCTCTGCTTGGAAGGCCATAGGTCATATCACTAAGTTACCATGGTTTTCTAGTAGCCCAAATATGACTAAAAGCGATTCCTCTTTCTTTAAAGTCGGACAAGTTCATAACGAACGTTTACTCGACGCTTACCGATCTAAGGGTTATTTTATTACCTTAATAATCTAGGGTATTTTGTATATTTCCTTTAAATTGCCAAAAAAATATCTAATATAAGATAAGACATACAATTTTGGTGTCAAAGACGGTAATAATTTATTTGTCATATTCGCCTAAAACTTATTTACACAATATCAATTTTCGCTCCTAATTTCGATGCATAATATTAGTATATGACTGTTTATCAATGCGTAATGTACAGTAAAAATAATATAATATAATTATAGTATAATTATATTTATCCGTTGCTTAGTACCCATAACAAAATCTTTGCTAAGCTTACTTTGGGACTAGGTCAATTGGTGTGAATTGTCCCGTGATATTTATTTATTATTTTATTTTATAGATCTACTGATTGAATAATATTTTTTAACCCTCGACGCATAGAGAATGGTTTCATAAGTTTGACCGCTATGTGTGTCTGTTTGTGGCACCATAGCTCTTAAACGGGTAAACCGATTTGAATGCGGTATTTTTTATTTGAAATCAGGTTTTCTAGCGATGTTCCTTAAACATGTTTTTATCAAAATCGGTTCAGCCGTTTTTGAGATATTGAACTTTGAAGCGACAAAGTCGGGGGTTTTCCAACTTTTTGTTGGTAACGTTATAATTTATCGTATTTTTCAGAAAAGTTTGTATTTATCTTGCTATCTCAACTAGCTTACTGAAGTTTACTGAAGCTTATTGAGAAAGAAAGATAATACGAACTTAACCGACAAAAACCGGCCAAGAGCGTGTCAGACACGCCCGAAATAGGTGTTCCGTAGCTATTACGAAAGCATTCAGTAATATTTTTCTAAGGATTTCGTATTTGCAAGTTTAGGTATATTTTATACCTTAGGCTGCTATTTACTCTTAAACTACTAATAATTCTCAAGCAAACTCAGCCGTTATAGTTTTCCTTCAAAGTTTGATATACTTGCTACCATCCTGAATTTTTTCAAATTTTTCCACCCACTGGTTTAATTGGCAAAATGGCCAAAATGGCCAAAATGGCAAAAACGGAACCCTTATAGTTCCGCCATGTCTGTCTGTCCGTCCGCGGCTTTGCTCAGGGACTATCAGTGCTAGAATATATATGTAAACTATGCCGACAAAAGAGTACATAAAAAAAAAAAAAAAAAATTAATTACCTCCCATAGACGTAATGTGTGGGTGATTTTTTTTTCGTCCAATCTTTTAATGTGGAGTATCGTTGGATAGGTCTCTTAAAACCATTAGGGGGTTGCTAAAATAATTTCAAATCGATTCAGTAATTAGTTTGCAAACTATTCAACTTTAAAATCTAAACCAGTGGGTGGAAAAATTTGAAAAAATTCAGGATACTACTAAGTATATCAAACTTACAAGGAAAACTGTAACGGTTAAGTTTTCTTGAGAATTATTAGTAGTTTAAGAGTAAATAGCAGCCTAAGGTATAAAATATACCTAAACTTGCAATATACCGTACAAAATACGAAATCGAAAATATTACTTATTTTTTTCGTAATGGCTACGGAACCCCTATTTCGGGCGTGTCCGACACGCTATTGGCCGGTTTTTTTTATCAAACAGCTGGCAAACGAGCGGGCGGGTCACCTGATGGTAAGTGATCACCAGAGATCGGAATTTTCACGGCATTGTTGATCTGTCAGTGACTTCTCACTTATCGACTCTATCTAAATAATATCGATACGAGTAATGATATTATCGTTAAATAATAATCTTAATATCTTTTAAAGACAAGAATGGAACACTTATAAGCACTACAACAGACTTTAAATATGAAATTGAATTATTAAATCAGAAATTGTTTCAACTATGTTCTCTTTTTTAATCCCCGACGAAAAAGAGGGGTGTTTTAAACCAATTGTAGTCATATCCATATTACGTATATTGTTCGACATGATTTTGACGTAAATTGCATCCGTCATCCGCCCACTGGTTATTGGGCAAGCATGCTCCACCTTAGTACAGATCATCTTAGTGATTTCGAAAATACAAACTGAACCCCCTCCTCAGCATTCCGTGCTGCGTGCTATAACCCCTACACAACTGCTGGACAGGAATCTAGACACGAATTTTTGCTATGCATACATATATCAGGTTGCTTATTTCTACTTTGCTACTTAAGCAGCAGCACTAGCGACATCTATGTGGCGTCGCCAGACGTCACACTCTTTCGGAACCAACCGCTCACCCAGACAAGAGATGTCGCTACTAAGCAATCAAATTATGATTGGTTTTTTGGAGTCTTTTTTTTAAGTAACAAATTTGGTGTTAAAATAAAATAAAAATACAAAAAAGACTCCAAAAAGCCTATCATAATCTTAGTGATTGTAAGACGCTGGTCTAAATTAATTCACACTCAGTGCCGAGACAACATGTTCTGGTCTGTTCCATGTCTTGACTTCTTCCATGACTGTTACAAGAAATGCTTGCGAGGATTAAGAAAAGCACAGAATACATATAGAAACTCATGGTTTTAAGGAGTTTCCCAGGGGACGGAACCACGGCCACGGGGTACAAGACAAACCCGATCCACTTTAATCCATATCCCCGCAGTACTCCGCTAGAAACTCGAGGAACAGCGTGAACTTCCCGCTCGCGGAGCGTGACCAGCGGTTTGACACTGACTTCATGCACGCCGACAGGCTTTCCAGCGTGTTCTGTGGACAAACATGTTATATGCTTTTTCATCACACTTGCTCGTAAACAGTGTCGAAACATGCAGGCTACCTTGGTTGCAACCACCCAAATAAAACCCTCAACCTTAATGTGCTTGTCATGAAACCCGTGGTCGGTCAATGAGTCATTGCGCGTACAAATTTTCTTGTCATGAAGCCCAAGGTCGGTCAATGAGTCAGTGCCCGTACGCAGCTACGGGCTACGGAGATTGGCGCTAGCATGAGCGCAGCCTAAGGTATCGCCAATATTTGGAACAATTATATTTTTTCTTTTACAAATAAAAAATTTTACTCGCAAATGTGATGAAAAACATTGTATGTCGCACGGGCGGTACTAGAATTACGAACATCGACTCATTAAAGCCGTCGACTCTCGTTCGTAATTCCTTATTTACCGCCCTTAAGACACAATGTACTATTAAACCATTAGACGACTGAATAGCCAAGTGGTTAGAGAACCTGAATAGGAAGCTTGAGGTCCCGGGTTCGATTCCCGTCTCGAATCGTATGAATAAAACGAATGTTTGCTCTCGGGTCTTGGATGTTTAATATGTATTTAAGGATATATCTACGTATATAAAAGAAGAAACTGACTGACTGACTGACTTATAGATCAACGCACAGCCCAAACCCCCAGCGGTCCTAGAAACTTGAAATTTGGTACAGGGATTCTTTTTATGATGCAAGTAAGCACTAAGAAAGGAATTTTAGAAATTCATTCCCTAAAGGGGTGAAATGGGGGGGGGGGGTGAAGTTTATATGGAATTTTCTCATTTCTGGACTTAGAGGTATGAAAGGCCACGCGGAATAGGAGCTCCGCTTCCTAAGTCTTTGAGTCAAAGAATTTTAGACCACTTGCTCTTTAGACCAGTTGTTTCTTAGACCACTTGCTACTTAGACCAGTTGCTAATTTGCTGCTTAGACCAGCTGATTTTTGAACAAAATGATACTAACCCTTTTTGTGGGTATTAAGGTAACAGTATGTTTAAGGAATGTATCTTTTGATAGCATTGAATTAGAAGTTTGATTTTTTCACAGCTTCAAGGGACCATAGACCTGAGTATATGGTTTTAATTTCAACTCGATACCTCCACGCGTTACCGAGATAAAGGGTCTAGACAGACAGACAGACGGCCAACAAAATGATGCTATAAGGTTTCCGTTTTTTTCTTTTTGAGGTAGGTACGGAACCCTAAAAAGAACGAATTGAAACACTCACCTGTGGCCAATCCTGTCTATAAACTGCTAGACACTGCTCAGTCAGCGAATCCTCACTCAAGTAATCATACTTAAGCAGATACACTAGCACGGTAGCCATGGCCTCCCACACATCCCCACTCTTACACTTGGACGTATTCAACAACACAATGTTCCTCGGACACAGGATACGGTCAAAAAATTCTAACAACTCCGTACTGTCGCTTTCAACGACGCTCACAGCAGAGTTATTCGCACTTATGTTCGAATTGAAACTTTTGGTTATAGAAGGGCTATTAGGGCTTAACGGGCTTCGAGCTCTAACCGACGGACTGAGGACACTTATAGAGTTCGGGCTGACCGGACTCCTAGCTCTTATTGAGCTTTTTTGTTTATAACTATTCGGGCTTAGAGGGATTTTGACACTGATTGAGTTTGCACTGGGTGTAATCACTAGATTTTTGACATTCCGAGCACTTTTCACTGGTTTTTCATCTTCGTCGCTGGTGACCGGGGTCGGTGCCCGGTCGTCCTCGAAGTTCCTCAGGTCGGGGGAGAGGTCCCTCCGTTCAGGGAGGTCCGGCTCTTGGGGCTCGTTCTTCCTTCTGTCAGGGCAGCACACGTTCCAAATGGAGTGGAGCTGGTTCAGGAATGCCTCGTTGACTTCTTTGGGTTTACGGCTGACTGCAAATTAAATTGATTAATTTAAGGATGCTTTCCGAAATATATCGTAAAAGTGAAACATAAAATAACGTGTGATGAACATTTTAAAAAAAACCATGCCATAAGTCGGCTTGTCCAGTGGAGTGGAGCGAGGCACCAGAGCGAAGAGCGAGATAAATATCCACTAATAATATTGTTTAAAATCTCCACTCCTCCTTAGTGGACAGGGAGCTGATAACAAGCTTAAAAATTTATGCAAAATCTGGAAAATTCCGCGAATGAAAAACAGTCCACAAATCCGCACATTACTTGTTAACTTCGCTCTGTTATCTTAGCTCCGCGCCCATGGACACCTCGTAAACCTCGTAAGGTCCAACACCCTAAATTTAGGACACATACATGTCAAAGCTAATGTTAAACTTCACTAATAGGGAATATTGCTGCAATTTTCTGCCATCAGAGTGCAGCACTAGCATAAAACCATAAACAGTTTTTTTAGAGTAGGTATCTGAAATGCCATAACACCATATCGAAAATACAAACTGAAATATAGATGCACAGAAAAACCAGAAAAATTAGACTAGCGCCACAGAATAAGTAATAGTACAAGTACAGAAGTTTCACTGCCGTACAAAAGTGACGTTTAGGCGTAAGAATCGTGCCTACTTTATGCTTCTCTGTCTATCGCATAACTCGTGTTCACTCGCACGCGTTGAGTCGCACTGAATCGCCTCAACGTTGGGGAGGCCCGGTATGTACTTGTAGCTCGGCGGCGGAATGGCCTAGTGACACCCCCCTGCTAGCGCTGGGAACCCTGGTCCTCGGCATTCCGTGCCACGTGCTATACCGCTACACCACTGCTGGACAGCGGTACAGACACGAATTTCTACTATGCACCACATATCTCAGCCTGTTTGTTTCTTATTTAGTCACTTAAGCAGCGACACTAGCGACATCTATGCTGTAGCCCTCATCGAGAAACTTTCAGCACTCCATTGGAACTAACCGCTCACCCGGACAAGATATCGTTATTAAGCAATCAAATTAAGATTGTTTTATTGGAGATTACCTGGGTTCGATTCCCAGCGCTGGTCTAATTTTTCTGGTTTTTCTGTGCATCTATATTTCAGTTTGTATTTTCGATATGGGTTTTACGGGATAACCGTAAAAATAACAAAAAATTGGAATTGAAATAAAAAATACAAAAAGATTACAAAAGAAAAAAATATATATATATTGCTAAAATGCAAAATTATTGTGAAAGACTGTTTGTTTCTAAATAAATAAATAATAAAAAAAAAAAAAAAAACAACCATAACACCATATATTTCACAATTTTTTTTGGAAATACACCTCTATCGTTACTATTGATGTAAATATCATGTTATTTCGTTACTTATAAATATAATCATGATTTCGATAGGTACTAATTCTTTGGTCATGATCTGTCATAGCGAGCGCAGAGCTTTGCCTAATATGTCCTATGTGTGACTGACATTAAGGTTCAAATTCTAATGATCAACATTTTGACGTGCTCTCTCACCATAGACAACGCACAAGTCCACGCTGAGCTGTAGTATGGCGCGCGGCGCGCCCCGCCCGAACAGGTTGTGCGGCAAACAGGCCAGCGCGCAGCCGCCCAGCGCCGCCGACAAGCCCGTCGGCTCCTCGAACTCTAGCAGGAGGCATACTTGCTCCTGGAAACATAAATACATACTGATATTATAAATGCGAAAGTTTATGTGTTTGAAAGAAAGAAAATATATATTAAATATATTGACCCGGATAACTCACGTCTTAAATCGAGTTTAGCTCGACATGTTTCGGGCTAATCCGTAGCCCTTCGTCTTCGGAGCAACACGCCGCCGCTCTGCTCGCGCGACTACCCGACGAAACTGACACCGGCACACAACTACCCGCGTTTTCATCATCATAACGAAGACGAAGGGCTACGGATTAGCCGGATTATTAGATTAGCGTGTGTTCCCGGGGGAACAGCGCGCGATAACCGAATACCACGTGGACAAAAGCTAGTAAAAATATAAATAAGTTTAGTTAAAAAAAAATGCTGACTGTCATTGATATCTACATACGAAGGGGCGTTCAATAAATTCTCGGTATTGATATATTTTAAACCTCTTTAGTTATTTTTTTAATACTGGCCGCTAATTATCTGTCATTGACAGTAAAAAAAGTAAAATTCAAATTGGTAACTTCTTTTGTTTCTCTGCAACAGCGGAATAAATATGATCACTGTAAACGATTTTGCAGTGTTGAATAAATGAGGGCTATCGCGTATGAATTCGCCGCTAGAGGCGCTAGTGTAGCGTGAGGTCTCCGAAATGTCAAATCTCATAGTTTTTGGGTGAGCTACGCGGGTTTATTTATAATTAGAATAATTTTGTGAATATTTTGCAATATCTGAAATTATTTATGGCAAATATGCGTTCCGGGGCAATGAATGTCTGTGTTTTGAGACAGTTTTGTCTTACGGAAACCTTTTTCCTCCCTTTTTTCCGAACAAAACGGGGACTTTGCAACACTGTGGCATGCTCGATATTTTTATGGTACGGTTTTAAGGTGTATTAAATATGATTTTAATCTAAACTTTGTTTTCACGCCCGTAATAACAGACTTTGAAAGCCATACTTAAAAACCTCACGCAACAGTGCGCCATCTAGTGAGACAAAAAACGATAGCCCTCATTGGAGCGCCGAGCCGTTATAAAATTCTTGACAAAACAGGGGAAAAATCAAAATACCGTAAAAGAAGAAATGGATTCTGTTCACCGCGAGTCTGCTCCTTCTTTATCTACGATCCAGAAGTGGTCTAGTGAATTAGAGCATAGTAGGAAAAAAGCATTTGAGAAAAATGCGAATGTAAAATTTTGCTACTAGGAAATAACGCTTCTGGGAAATTGATCTAGCAAACTGTTTACAACGTACAAAAACCAATCATAATTTGATTGCTTAGAAGCGACATCTCTTGTCTGGGTGAGCGGTTGGTTCCGAAAGAGTGACGTCTCTCGATGAGAGCGGAACATAGATGTCGCTAGTGCTGCTGCATAAGTAGCGTAGTAGAAATAAGCACCTGAGATTGTATGCATAGGAAAAATTCGTGTCTAGATTCCTGTCCAGCGGCGTTAGGGTTAAAGCACGCAGCACGGATTGCCGAGGACCTGGGTTCGATTCCCAGCGCTGGTCTCTTTTTCTGATTTTTATGTGCATCCATGTCTCAGTTTGTATTTTCGATATGGTTTCACGGGATACCCGTAAAAGTAACAAATTTGGAGTTGAAATAAAAAATACAAAAAGACTCCGAAAAACCAATCATTGTTTACAATGTGTTACCATTAGTTTCCAAACAATACAATACAATACAAATATTCTTATGCACACCATAAAGCAGTAAAAAAAACTTATAATATAAACACTTAGATTCACGGTAGACAATAGGCGGTCTTATCGCTTAAAAGCGATCTCTTCCAGACAACCATTTGGGTACAAGAAATTATATATGTTACAAAAATAGGTGGCGGAAACAGAAACAGAAAATAAAAACAAACAAAAAATCAATAACATTAAAATAAATACAAATGAAACAACTATATAAATACATACATGCAATACTATACAATACATAAACCACTAACATAAAACAGCAATATAAATTAACAATAAGGCCGTAATGGGAGAAAAAGGATAAGAAATTAGGAAATAAAATAGATAAACACAGAAAGACTGAGGACAGAGCTAAGAAGGCAGTGTCAAGAAGTCAAACTTGACTTGTATTCGTCTCTCTCACCTTCAAGTTGATTATAGCGGATGCAGCACTAACGGCGACCTTGGAGTCGAACGCGGCGGCCGCGTCGCATCGCGTGGCGTCGCATCGCGTGGCGTCGCATCGCGTCGCGTCGCAGCGCGCCGCATCGCCCAAACTTATCAGGTTGTGCATTTCCGCTTCTATGTCCTTACAGAGGACCGCTGGAAGTTAATAAATAAATAATAAATAAATAAATAAATATCACGGGACAATTCACACCAATTGACCTAGTCCCAAAGTAAGCTTAGCAAAGCTTGTGTTATGGGTACTAAGCAACGGATAAATGTAATTATATAGATATAGATACATACTTAAATACATAGTAAACACCCAAGACCCGAGAACAAACATTCGTATTTTTCATACAAATATCTGCCCCGACACGGGAATCGAAGCCCGGGAGTTAATGGGGTATAAGTTTGGGGGAGGATTTTTGTTTGTTTTGTTCAGTATAATTGAGAAAGAGTTTTTGTTAAAAATAACATTTTTGATAAAAAAAAATCAAATTCAAAATTCAAATCATTCATTCAGTAAATAGGCCGCAATGGGCACTTTTAAACGTCATTTTTTTAAACTACCAGCGCTTTCGGAAAGACCATCATTGCCAAGAAGAATGCGCCGCAAGAAACTTGGCAGAACGTCATTTTTTCAACATAAACATAATTACAAATAAAATACTTGAAAACTACAGTATACAATTAAATATAAAAAAATAATAATAATAATACAGGGATGTATGGGGTCCCTTAGTTACAAAACTAAACACTAACTATTATCTACGTTCAGTGGAAGTGTAGACTGCTTCCACCGTCATAAATAAAAATAAAAAAAAAAAATCTGAAATTTACATTTCAGGTCAAGTAACCTTTAAGCTTTTGGATTCCGAAGGCAAGCTCACGTCTGCCGCCCCCAAAGTTAGCTCAGATACAAGCTTCTTTACTGATTATACTTTCTGTTGACTGTACTTGCATTAAAGTCAAAGTCAAAATATCTTTATTCAACTTAGGCAACAAGCACTTATGAATGCCAAAAAAAAACTAAAAACGTCGTTGACTTTGACTTTGACTTTGAAGGGATCGCTAATGCGGGTCGGAATTATTTCCAAATATCCCTGTCCATGATATAATCATTAACTTTATAATACGCCTTAGATATTAATGTCTTCTTGACAATAGATCTGTCATCTAATCTACTTCTCCGTACCAAATTTCAAGCCGATGCCGCGATGCCATTAACCGCTGAGGAGTTCCGTTCTGCGGAGACGATCCTGGCCGGTCTACCAGGATTTCACTACCAGATTATTGCATTGTCACCAGATTTACATAAGTATGCAAAATTTCAAGTTAATCGGACAACTGGAAGTGGGCCAAATTTAGCTTCCAAGATTTAACCCAAACAAACAATCAGCTCGCTGCCGGCTGTTCCCAGTGCCCACTCTGCCCACGCCCACTCACCAGTGCTGAGCCAGTGGTCGTGCGCTCACAGCGCGCTGCTGGCTCGCTGGCGGCTGTTCCCAGTGCCCACTCTGCCCACGCCCACTCACCAGTGCTGAGCCAGTGGTTGTGCGCTCACAGCGCGCTGCTGGCTCGCTGGCGGCTGTTCCCAGTGCCCACTCTGCCCACGCCCACTCACCAGTGCTGAGCCAGTGGTTGTGCGCTCACAGCGCGCTGCTGGCTCGCTGGCGGCTGTTCCCAGTGCCCACTCTGCCCACTCACCAGTGGTCGTGCGCTCACCGCGCGCTGCTGGCTCGCTGGCGGCTGTTCCCAGTGCCCACTCTGCCCACTCACCAGTGGTCGTGAGCTCACCGCGCGCTGCTGGCTCGCTGGCGGCTGTTCCCAGTGCCCACTCTGCCCACTCACCAGTGCTGAACCAGTGGTCGTGCGCCCACCGCGCGACGCAGGCCCTCGCCGCGCGCGCCGCGGCCGCGTGCAGGGCCGGCGGCGCGTTGGGCAACAACGCGGCGAGCGCGGCGGACGCGCGCTGCTGGATCGCTGGAGTCTGTTTCGCGGAGTCGCGGAGCTGGGAGAGGTGGCTGGCGTACAGCGACTGGAGGGTTTTTAGCAGCGCTTGCTGTAAGTTACATTAAAAATAATAATTATTTATTTAACATACAATTCTGTTACAAAGGTCCTTGTAATAGATCGAACTCTGTCCTCTAAATAGGTTAATGTTTTAGGATTTATTAACAGACAAAAGAGATCCAATGAAACAAGATTTTTCCGAACAGATACATATTTTTTGACATTCATAAATGCTTGATAAAGCCTTAATTGATG
>NC_133499.1:649305-650001 GCF_025370935.1 Choristoneura fumiferana | reverse complement strand
GTTGCTCTGAAGATGAGCTCTGGTTGAGTTCAAAACGCGTCAATGTATTGTGGTGGTGGTGATAGATGGGTTTGTGTGATTTGTGTATGTTCTTACAGTGTGGTGGTGGAGGATCTGCATGAACACTCATATCTTGCATAAACTTAGCTATATCATAAGGTCGCGTGTGAGCAAAGAAATTCTTTTAGTTCATTAGAATAAAATTAATTGTGTCAAAAATAAGTTGACTCTTTTTTTCTTTTATTTTTCTTCGTCTGCAACAAAGCTGCATAAAAGCTGCATTATATTAATTTTCTGGTTTGTAACGTCATTTTTTTAAGGACAATTTTAAAATACCTGAGAAGTGCGAGTTTAACTGGCGCGGAGCGGGTTCCGTACTTTCCAAAAAATGACGGAAATCGTAAGCTAGTTTAAATACTGTAGACTTCTAAGGCATTCCTATAATATATTTAGGTCCAGTCGTTTATGCGACAAGGGCAGCCCAAACCAAAACTAGCTACTGGGGCTAAATGTTGGAGGAATGGTCAACTTAAACCTATTTTATTAACTCTTATAAAAAAATATGTATTTATGATTTTCAAAACAAGCTCTTGGATATATAATTTTTGTGAATACATATTTTTTTAATTTTCCAATTTATTCACCAAAACAGGCTTTATGTTTGAAATTAATTTATTTTCATATTTAACTATTACG
>NC_133499.1:584558-647850 GCF_025370935.1 Choristoneura fumiferana | reverse complement strand
AGTTTTTAGTTAAAAATAACATTTTTGGATAAAAAAAAATTCTCAAATTCAAAATTCAAAAATCATTTATTCAGTAAATAGGCCGCAAATGGGCAATTTTAAACGTCATTTTTTAAACACCAGCGCTTTCGGAAAGACATCATTGCCAAGAAGAATGCGCCGCAAGAAACTTGGGCAGAACGTCATTATTTCAACATAAACATAATTACAAATAAAATACTTGAAAACTACAGTATACAATTAAATATAAAAAAATACAAAATAATAATAATAATAATACAGGGATGTATGGGGTCCCTTAGTTTACAAAACTAAACACTAACTATTATCTACGTTCAGTGGAAGTGTAACTATAAGCTTTGTGAATTATATAAATAAATAAAAATAAATATATTATAATTTAAATTTTGAAATTTACATTTCAGGTCAAGTAACCTTTAAGCTTTTGGATTCCGAAGGCAAGCTCACGTCTGCCGCCCCCAAAGTTAGCTCAGATACAAGCTTCTTTACTGAATGTACTTTCTGTTGACTGTACTTGCATTAAAGTCAAATTCAAAATATCTTTATTCAACTTAGGCAACAAGCACTTATGAATGTCAAAAAAAAAAACAACCGGTTCGGAAAAACCTCTGTTGAGAAGAATCCGGCAAGAAACTCAATGAGGTATATATTTTTTTAACAGATTTACAATATAATTCAATGATATACATCCCAAGTATTCATCACAAGTATTTAACACAACTTTATTTTTTAAACACAGTAGGTTCGCTATTTGAAGGATCGCTAATGCGGATCGGAATTATTTCCAAATAACCCTGTCCATGATATAATCATTAACTTTATAATACGCCTTTGATATTAATGTCTTCTTGACAATAGATCTGTCATCCAAGCTACATCTCTGTACCAAATTTCAAGTCGATACCATTAATTAACCGTTGAGGAGTTCCGTTCTGCAGAGACGATCCTGGCCGGTCTACCAGGATTTCACTACCAGAAACCAGATTATTGTATTGTCACCAGATTTACATAAGTATGCAAAATTTCAAGTTAATCGGACAACTGGAAGTGGGCCAAATTTAGCTTCCAGGATTTAACCTAAACAACGCTGCCGGCTGTTCCCAGTGCCCACTCTGCCCACGCCCACTCACCAGTGCTGAGCCAGTGGTTGTGCGCTCACAGCGCGCTGCTGGCTCGCTGGCGGCTGTTCCCAGTGCCCACACTGCCCACTCACCAGTGGTCGTGCGCTCACCGCACGCTGCTGGCTCGCTGGCGGCTGTTCCCAGTGCCCACACTGCCCACTCACCAGTGGTCGTGCGCTCACCGCGCGCTGCTGGCTCGCTGGCGGCTGTTCCCAGTGCCCACTCTGCCCACTCACCAGTGGTCGTGCGCTCACCGCGCGCTGCTGGCTCGCTGGCGGCTGTTCCCAGGTGTGTTCTCTGCCCACGCCCACTCACCAGTGCTGAACCAGTGGTCAAGTGGTCGTGCGCCCACCGCGCGACGCAGGCCCTCCGCCGCGCGCGCCGCGGCCGCGTGCAGGGCCGGCGGCGCGTTGGGCAACAACGCGGCGACGCGGCGGCGACGCGCGCTGCTGGATCGCCTCCGGCTGTTTCGCGGAGTCGCGGAGTTGAGAGAGATGGGTGGCGTACAGCGACTGGAGGGTTTTTAGCAGCGCTTGCTGTAAGTTACATTAAAAATAATAATTATTTATTTAACATACAATTCTGTTACAAAAGGTCCTTGTAATAGATGGAACTGTCCTCTAAATAGGTTAACGTTTTAGGATTTATTAACAGACAAAAGAGGTCCAATGAAACAAGATTTTTCCGAACAGATACATATTTTTTGACATTCATAAATGCTTGATAAAGCCTTAATTGATGCGAGTGCTTAGTAGAACAAAAGTGCTAAATAATAAGTTTTTTTTTATAATCCTCCTCCTATTCCCACTTCTGCCCACACTTGCCCACTACTACCCTTACATCGTTACGACGAACTCCTCAAATCCTCCGACTGATCCCACACTTGCCCACTCCCACCCACACACCACCAGAAGCATCTCCTAAGCCTCCCGACCGATCCCACACCTGCCCACTCACCAGATCGTCCCCCCGCTCGGCCACGGCGCGCCTCGCCGCTTCCCTCGCCTTGTTCCTCGCCCCGTTGACGGACGCAGTTAGTTCCCTCACGCTGGCAGAAGTAACCCTTTCAATGACTAATTCGAGCACGCGACGGGTTGAAGAGGGCTGGGATTTTATCAGTTCCTCCTCGAGGCGTAACTGAAACAAAGTTTTTTTTGCTCGGAAAGCCGTGTTTGTGCTGGATGTAGGCGATATAAAATGACTTTATGCTCTAGTGCATAAGGTAAAATTTTCGTCTATGACCAAGGCAATCAGGTTCAGGTGCAAACAGCCACAAACAAGCCGCAAACAAAGAAGTTTTTATTAAATAATTTTTAATTCATAACTAAAAATCAATCAAACCATTCAAAATACATCAATAAAACTAAAAATTTATAATTATAATTGTAATTCGTGAACAATAAAAGCTACATAGTAAGTGAACAATTATTTCCACTGTTGTTATCAATTGAAGTGAAAAGCATAGAGTAAAACTCGACGCGTCTATCTACCCTCGCCGTACCGGCTCGGGTAAAATGGCTCGTTTTATGCTCTTGTTGTACAATCTACTATTTAATAATACAAGCTTTTTGCTGATTACTTTTTATTGACTTTTTTTCCATATAACTGACAGTGATTGACCTATCTCACCTAGTGCTGCACTCTGTCGGCATAAAATTGCATATTCCCTAATGACAGAGAAGGCAGTGGCGACCGAAAGTACCTGCAATTCTTTCTCCTTGTTCCGCATGCGGTCCTCGCTGTTGACAGACAGACTGACAGGCGTTATGTGGCGGTAGCTCTCCTTCTGCTGCACTTTGCATGTCGACAGTAACACGTTGACCTGCGAAGAGGATTACTATCATGGTCATCTGAGGATGAATTCTGATTGAGTTCGAAACGCGTCAGTGTAGTTTGGTGTTGGTGATAGTTGGGTGTGTCATGTGTTTTCTTAGAGCTTGAAGTCTCAGGATCTGTAGAGCACGCATAGCAGGTGTTTTGCAGGTGGTAGGACCTTGTGCAAGGTCCGCCCGGATTGCTACCACCATCTTGCTCGCTAATCCTGCCGTGAAGCAGCAGTGCTTGCACTGTTGCGTTTCGGCGTGAAGAGTAAGACAGCCGGTGAAATTACTGCCACTTGAGGTATCCCATCTTAGGCCTCTAGGTTGGCAACGCATCTGCAATACCCCTGGTGTTGCAGATGTTTATGGGCGGTGGTAATCTTACCATCAGGAGACCCACTTGCTCGTTTGCCATCCAGTCGAATAAAATAAAAAATAGCGTTTATTCCGAATTTAAATTGACACAGAAATAGTATCAACGGAGCTCCGCTCTGCGGAGCTCGTACATCTGTATACTTTTAGCTCTCCGTGGGCAAAAACTAGCCGTGGTGGCCTAGTGGTTTGACCTATCGCCTTTGAAGCAGAGGATCGTGGGTTCAAACCCCGGCTCGCGCCTCTGAGTTTTTCGAAATTCATGTGCGGAATCACATTTGAAATTTATCACGAGCTTTACGGTGAAAGGAAACATCGTGAGGAAACCTGCACAAACCTGCGAAGCAATTCAATGGTGCGTGTGAAGTTCCCAATCCGCACTGGGCCCGCGTGGGAACTACGGCCCAAGCCCTCTCTTTCTGAGAGGAGGCCTGTGCCCAGCAGTGGGACGTACATATATAGGCTGGGATGATGATGATGAGATAATTTAAATCTATGTTGCTATGAAAATAAATTTCAGTAAATAAAAACATAATATAAAAAAGTGTTGGAAAAAAATGCAAATTTGATTTTGCTTATATACTTTGTTCCAACGGGAGGCACTTCAAAGAACATTGTCACTTCAAAGTTCAATATCTCAAAAACGGCTGAACCGATTTTGATAAAACATGTCTAAGAACCATCGCTAGAAAACCTGCTAAAAAATCGCATTCAAATCGTTTCACCCGTTTAAGAGCTACGGTGCCACAGACAGACACACACACACACATAGCGGTAAAACTTATAACACCCCTCTTTTTGCGTCGGGGGTTAAAAGCGAACATTGAAGAAGTATATATTTTGTCCGATGCACTTGTTTAGCATTCTCTTAGTACAGTCGAGTTCATATACTTGTACATATATAATCGTGCAAAGTTACAGCTTTCTAGCACGGACGGACAAACAGACAGACATGGCGAAACTATAAGGGTTCCGGAGCCGAATCCGGAGCGAAAACCTCAACTAAGTTTTACGATAGTAGCTTTAACTAAATTGGAATAGTTTCGGTTGAGTTTTTTATACATACCTCTCTAAGATACGGGCATAGATCGAACAGTATTGATTCATCGATCAGATCCAAGCAATCCAAACTGTCGTTGGCGACACTGCATACACCAATTTTCTCTTCATAGAACTCTTGCGGGAAAAACGGCAAATCGAACAACCATCCGAGAATAGATTTCAAAAAAATCCGAGTATTTTTCTTCAGGCATTCATCCGAGCTTATATTTACGTAGATTTCGAATATTATTCTTATTAATTCCTGGTAGTATTTTACACGTAAACTCGTGTAATCTAACATAGAGAGATAGTGTACAATCCACGGCAGTGTCACAATGATTCGGCCATTTTGGATCGCGTTCTTGAGTATCGATTTTAAATCGATCGCTGGCTGGCTCTGAAAAAAAAAAAATGAGGGTTACCGTTTTCGCGCTCACCAGTTGGCGCCACTGCAGACAAAGAGGTCCTGCCTGAAGTATAGTAGCTATAGTTTGTTATTCATCCCAGCCTATATACGTCCCACTGCTGGGCACAGGCCTCCTCTCAGAACAAGAGGGCTTGGGCCATAGTTCCCACGCGGGCCCAGTGCGGATTGGGAACTTCGCACGCACCATTGAATTGCTTCGCAGGTTTGTGCAGGTTTCCTCACGATGTTTCCTTTCACCGCAAAGCTCGTGGTAAATTTCAAATGTAATTCCGCACATGAATTTCGAAAAACTCAGCCGGGGTTTGAACGACCCTCTGCTTGTGAGGCGATAGGTCAAACCACTAGGCCACCACGGCTTTTGTTATTACGGGCGTGAAAACAAAATTTACATTTAAGTCATATTTAATACCTTAAAACCGTCATAAAAATATCGAGCATGCCACAGTGTTGCATAGTCCCCGTTTTGTTCGAAAAAAAGGAGGACAAGGTTTCCGAAACACAAAACTGTCTCAAAACACGGACATTCATTGCCCCGGAACGCATATTTACCATAATTAATTTCAGGTATTGAAAAATATTCACAATATTATTCTAATTCTAAATAAACACGCGTATCTCACCCAAAAACTATGAGATTTGACATTTCGGAGACCTCTCGCTACACTAGCGCCTCTAGCGGCAAATTCACGCGATAGCCCTCATTAGGACCGGCATAAAGATAAACTGTATCGTTAGAGCAAATTTATTGTCTGTGACGATATTATTATTGCTTAAAAACCGGCCAAGAGCGTGTCGGACACGCCCAAGATAGGGTTCGATTACTCTATAAATGAAGTTAAACAATTACTTTGCTCACCCGCGACCTTATAATGTCTACGTTTACGCAAGAAATGTTGCTTTGGGCTTAAAACCACTAAATTTCATAATACCTTATTCACTAATACCCCTAATTTTCAAATTACCATGGGTTCATAATACCTAAAATGACAAATTGTCTCTTGTATTAAATGAACGAAATTCATTATGACTTTGATTTAAATGTCATATACTCTAAATACCTAGATTGAAATGCACAATTCATTCAAATACCGAATGACAGAAATGACAAAATATTAAAACAACTCAAACCGAAAACAACCAAAAGGCAAAATGGCTAATTTTTTTCACGGGTGTTTTTGAGAAATTTGATGTTGATTATTGACTTTTAGTATAGAACAGGATTCAACATACAAATGTAGGTATTTTAACTTTTGGTTGTTTTAAGCATATGTTGTTTTGCCATGAAAGTGATTTTGAAGTTTAGGTATTATGAGACTAAGGTATTTTGAAATTCAGCCATATTAACATTCCGGTGTTATAAGAAAACAAAATTAGGCATTCTACAATTTAGGTATTTTGAGACCAAGAAGTTTTGAGATCTGGATTGATAAAAAGGTAAAATGCAATTTAGAAGTTATAAGCCCAAAAGCGATATGTTTGGGTTTGTGTGATTTGTGTGTGTTCTTACAGTGTGGAGGTGGAGGAACTGCATGAACACACATTTCTCGCATAAACGTAGCTATAAGGTCGCGGGTAACAAAGAAAGTGTTTCAGTTCATTGATATGGACCTCCGCAGACAGACACAGCTTGCGTTGGATCTGGAGGTAGTCTGGGGGTGTTTGAGGGGGGGTGGGCTTAATAACTCACATAACTCCGCACACTGACGCTATTCTGCAGCACCCTGTCCTTGGGGCAGCCCGTCTCTCTGACGACGACGCTGGTCTTGGACTCTTGGACCAGCGTGGAGTACGGCAGAGCGGCCAGGAACCCTAAGAACTTGCCCAGGAGACACAGCTTGCGTTGGAGCTGGAGGTAGTCTTTAGGAGTGTCTGAGCTGGCTGAAAAAAAAACACACATTAGAAATGTGAAAGTTTGTAAGTATGTTTGTTACCCTCACGTCTAAACCGCTGAACCGATTTAGTTGAAATTCGGTATACAGATGCTTTGAGTCCCGGGGAAGGATATAGGATAGTTTTCATCCCGGAAAATTGCATGGTTCCCGCGGGATGGGGATTTTTTTTTTTTTTTGTTTGACTGGATGGCAAACGAGCAAGTGGGTCTCCTGGTGGTAAGAGATCACCACCGCCCATAAACATCTGCAACACCAGGGGTATTGCGGATGCGTTGCCAACCTAGAGGCCTAAGATGGGATACCTCAAGTGCCAGTTATTTCACGGCTGTCTTACTCTCCACGCCGAAACACAACAGTGCAAGCACTGCTGCTTCACGGTAGGATTGCGAGCAAGATGGTGGTAGCAATCCGGGCGGACCTTGCACAAGGTCCTACCACCTGCAAAACACAAACAAACGAGATAAACGAAGATGGGGATAAACGAGTTCTACGTGAACGAAGTCATAGCCAACAGCTAGTATCTTATAAGTATGTTTTTTATGCCAGAACAATTAACGGGTTCAGGGTTATGACAAACAATAAATTATGACAAAATTGATTATGACTTTCAACAACTATGCGAGCCGGTATGGACCCAGTTGTTTTAACCTCGTAAGTCCACGTGCACTTCACAATGTACAAATCAATTGTAAGAATAACTGCCGCATGTACCATCAGCCAAATATGTGGTCTACCACCCTAAAGTTGATAATCGTTTGCACGTCATAAAACAATAATGCCAATAGACGTGTCCGTCAACTTGAAAGTTCGACTTTTGCAGGTGGTAGGACCTTGTGCAAGGTCCGCCCGGATTGCTACCACCATCTTGCTCGCTAATCCTGCCGTGAAGCAGCAGTGCTTGCGTTGTTGTGTTTCGGCGTGGAGAGTAAGACAGCCGGTGAAATTACTGGCACTTGAGGTATCCCATCTTAGGCCTCTAGGTTGGCAACGCATCTGCAATACCTAGGTATTGCAGATGTTTATGGGTGGTGGTGATCTCTTACCATCAGGAGACCCACTTGCTCGTTTGCCATCCAGTGGAATAAAAAAAAATAAAAACATATTCGTTTGATAGGAACTTGTTTAAAAGTTGATAGACCACATTTGGCTGATGGTACTTGGTGGAGTACAAATTTTTCAATGAATATGAACTTTAAATTTATGTAAGTAGCTATTGTGATTGGTTTTATGGAGTCTTTTTGTATTTTTTATTTCAACTCCAAATTTGTTACTTGTTATTTGAGACTGTCTCAGTTTGTATTTTCGATATGGTTTCACGGGATACCCGTAAAAGTAACAAATTTGGAGTTGAAATAAAAAATACAAAAAGACTCCATAAAACCAATCATAATTTGATTGCTTAGTAGCGACATCTCTTGTCTGGGTGAGCGGTTGGTTCCGAAAGAGTGTGACGTCTCTCGATGAGAGCGGAACATAGATGTCGCTAGTGCTGCTGCATAAGTAGCGTAGTGGAAATAAGCAACCTGAGATATGTATGCATAGGAAAAATTCGTGTCTAGATTCCTGTCTAGCAGTGGTGTAGGGGTTATAGCACGCAGCACGGATTGCCGAGGACCTGGGTTCGATTCCCAGCGCTGGTCTCTTTTTTTGGTTTTTCTGAGCATCCATGTCTCAGTTTGTATTTTCGATAAGTAACTATTGTCCAAAATCACAAAACTCAGAATTCTCGAATCGGTCTGTAGAACTATAAATAAAAAAACAGTCAGGACTTACAAGTTATGTACTTACAATTCCTGTCATCGTTGAGCAGTGGCGTCTGGTCCAAGGTCACCAGTTCTGAGGCTAACGCGTCCCTGAGGTGCACCCGGAAGGACTCGTTCTCTGCGTTAGTTATGAACTCCCTGGAAACAATTAAACATTTGTAAACAAGCGCCAATGAGGGCTATCGCGTATGAATTCGCCGCTAGAGGCGCTAGTGTAGCGTGAGGTCTCCGAAATGTCAAATCTCATAGTTTTTGGGTGAGCTACGCGGGTTTATTTATAATTTGAATAATTTTGTGAATATTTTGCAATATCTGTAATTAATTATGGCAAATGTGCGTTCCGGGGCAATGAATGTCTGTGTTTTGAGACAGTTTTGTCTTTCGGAAACCTTTCGAACAAAAGGGGACTATGGAACACTGTGGCATGCTCGATATTTTTATGGTACGGTTTTAAGGTGTATTAAATATAATTTTAATCTAAACTTTGTTTTCACGCCCGTAATAACAGACTTTGAAAGCCATACTTAAAAACCTCACGCAACAGTGCGCCATCTAGTGAGACAAAAAACGATAACCCTCATTGTTACAAGTTTACAACAATACAACCGTTATGATTTAGTTAAATTTCAACATTTGACTAGTATAATATCGTGGTATGACGCTATGTCCATAGCTACATACTCAGAAAAATTTGTTCATTGTGGTAATTCAATAAAGATTATCATTGTATTGTATAGATAATAAATAATGTTCTGCGCTTATGTTGTTCACGAGTCGACATACCGTTAGCTAGTTTACGTACGAGACAGCCCCATCTAGCGGCCGATAGCAGAACTAATACAACAAATGTTTGAACAAAACACATCGCTTCAAAAATTATGTGACATTTTTCTTTGGATTTGGTTGCAGAGAACAGCGAGGTTGCAATTTGCAAAGAGCGAACAAATATTTCTTCTTCTTCTTCTCTTTTAAAATATGGCTTTTCTGTCCTAATCAATAGGACAATTTCGCCAGTGTCAAGTTAAACTATCTTTGAGAGGCACGTTGTACGGTGATTGTAGTTTTTGCAACTTGATAGTAAAATTCCAGAAACCACGCGGAGACAACTTGCGCATTAAAAAATGTTAGACACGAGAGCAATATAGGATTTTGGGATCACTGTTCACTGTTAAGGTTAATCGCCGCATAAAACACTATCAAAATTATACTTCAACTAGCCAAAGAAACAGAAATAGCAAAATTAGATATTGTCTACATCCGCCATCTTCGAATGCTACAAATCGAATCTAAATATTTCTATTTACATACAAAATATTCACGCTCGTATTGTGAGGTTCCCAACTTTGACATTTGTATCATATTTGTGGCTGTCGTCAAACCAACCTCCCGTTACTAACGCCATCTATTTCACCTGTGAAGGAACTCTCATCAAAACTAGGCAACGATTATTAAATAACCTATTTTAAATAGGTTAGAAATATTGTACACGTATTGTATTATTTTGAACAATAAACCAAAGAATGAAAAGGTAAAGCGCTAGTATTTTGTATGAAGTTTTTGAGCTGATACCTATTCTTCCAAACGTTTGTTACGTTAGTTCCGCTATCGGCCGTTAGATGGCGCTCTGCCGTACCAAAACGGTGCGACGCCTCGTAAAAAAAAAATCAAACATTTTTCTTGCTGTATCATAATATATATTGGATACTCTGTATCCGTAGAATTCCTTTATAGCTATCCCGCGGGAACTTTGATATTTTCAGGGAAAATAACTATCCTATGTCCTTCCCGGGACTCAAAATTATCTGTACACCGAATTCCATTCAAATCGGTTCAGCGGTTTAGACGTGAGAAGAGGTAACAAACAAACAGATTTACAAACTTTCGCATTTATAATATTCGCGGCATTAGGGGGATGGACTATCTGAAATGAAATGAAATGAAAAGTTCTAAAAATGTCTTTAAACGCACCGAATGAGGGCTACTTGACCGGAGAAATATCGCTAACGGTATTACTTGTAATTGGCTCATTTATTTAAAAAAAAAAACGGCCACGTGCGAATCGGACTCGCGCACGAAGGGTTCTCTATCTATACAACATTAGACATTAGCAAAAAACACGTTTGTGGTATGGGAGCCCCCCTTAAATATTAATTTTATTCTGTTTTTAGTATTTGTTGTTATAGCGGCAACAGAAATACATAATCTGTGAAAATTTCAACTTTCTAGCTATCACGGTTCATGAGATACAGCCTGGTGACAGACGGACGGACGGACAGCGGAGTCTCAGTAGTAGGGTCACACTGTGGCATGCTCGATATTTTTATGGTACGGTTTTAAGGTATTAAATAATGATTTAAATGTAAATTTCGTTTTCACGCCCGTAATAACAAAAAACCACTATACTGCAGGCAGGACCTTTGTCTACAGTGGCGCCAACTGGTGAGCGCGAAAACGGTAAACCTCATTGGTATGGGGGACAGGGAACGTTGCTAAGTCTACTGACTGAAGCGTACTGACTTGTAGAAGGCCTCCTTATCGGTGAAGTGGGGCAGGCGCGGGGACTCACTGGTGGGACACGTGAGCCGGCGTTGGAGCTTGCTCAGCTTCGACTCCTGAAAAGGGAAAGTCAAAACGTAATTTGCGACTCGGTCGCCTTAGCAACGGCTAATGACGCTTAGCAACCAAAAAATGCTGAAAAAAACACGTCTCTTGTATGACGACCCCCTTTCATTTGTAACTTTATTTTATTTTTAGTATTTGTTGTTATAGCGGCCACAGTAATACATAATTTGTGAAAATTTCAAGTGTCTGACTTTTACGGCTTAAGAGATAGAGCCCTGTGACAGACGGACGGTCAGACAGACAGCTGAGCCTCGGTAATAGGGTCTCGTTGGCACCCTATGGGTACGGAACCCTAAAAACATTTTAACAAAAAATTAAACCGCCGTAAAAACTGCGAAGCAAAATATAATAAACCTTTTTCTCTTTTCTCTTCTATTTAGCCTTAATCTAGGTACCAGTTTGAAGTCGGTGCCTCAGCACGAGCCAGGAGGAGTGATAGAAGCCTATCAGATAGACGACTATAGGTCCACTCCTGGTACTGAGGCACCGATTTCAAACTAGTAGTTGATTAAGGTTAAATTAGGAAAGGAGAAAAATAGTTATTTGTGTCACAAGGGAGCAAAATGGTGTATTTACGGCGAGGGCGTACATTGAATCCAGAATGTAGTGAAGGATTCTATAATAGAATCTTGAGCGTAGCGAAAGATTCTAAAGTAGAATCCTAAGCGTAATGAGGGATTTAAGTGTTAACGCCCAAGATGAAAATAATTTTGCTCCGAGTGGCTCATACAACTTTTCACACGAGCATTAAGAAATTTGAAAATAAAATAATTTTAAATAGTTGAAAAACAACCAGCATAGAAAATGGCGTGCCTTTACAATTATCAACTTCAAAAAATGGCATTTGCAATAAAACACTTAGAAAAGCCTTGAACAGAAAAGTTGCACTTTGCTCCCTCTCGACAGGGAGGAAATGTTACTTTTCTGAAGGAGAGGTGTGAAAAGGTTCATTTTTGCTTTTCAGTTTTTTCGGCGGTTAATTTTTTTTGTTAAAAAAATATATTTACACTTTTTCCCCACCCTAGGGGTATTTTTTTTTTCAAATTTATATAATACCACCGTCAAGGAAAAAGACACGAGCGTCTTGACGCCGTCGGCCGGGACTGCTGTACCATCCGCCGCGTGTACAGCCCCCGCAGCCCCCCACTGACCTGGTCGCTGCACGCGCCCCCCACCATGTGCGCGGCGGCCAGCGCGGCCAGGTGCGCATGGTTGGCCGGCGTCTGTCCGCAGGACACGAGCGTCTTGACGCGCGCGCGCAGAGTGGCCCGCGGCACGCCCGTCGCCTGGGACTCCGTGTACCATCTGGAAACAACACACACAGTGTCCCGTAGCTACCAGAGGGCTAGACGGGGCAGTGCCCTTCAGACTCTGACTTACATATAAGTGACAAATCTGGAGTACGTCGAACTCGAAACAAGCCGAATAGGGAAAAAACGATTTTAAATAGTTGAGACCGTAGATTATTTTTTGCCCCAGGGCTTTTGGCATAGTAAAAGAGAAGTAAGTTCACTACAACAAAAGTACATCGCGCGGTTTAATGAGGGCTATCGCGTATGAATTCTCCACTAGAGGCGCTAGTGTAGCGTGAGGTCTCCGAAATGTCAAATCTCATAGTTTTTGGGTGAGCTACGCGGGTTTATTTATAATTAGAATAATTTTGACAATATTTTGCAATATCTGAAATTAATTATGGCAAATATGCGTTCCGGGGCAAATGAATGTCTGTGTTTTGAGACAGTTTTGTCTTTCGGAAACCTTTGACCTCCCTATTTATCGAACAAAACGAGGACTTTGCAACACTGTGGCATGCTCGATATTTTTATGGTACGGTTTTAAGGTGTATTAAATATGATTTTAATCTAAACTTTGTTTTCACGCCCGTAATAACAGACTTTGAAAGCCATACTTAAAAACCTCACGCAACAGTGCGCCATCTAGTGAGACAAAAACGATAGCCCTCATTGAATGAGGATCAAGTTTTCTGCAGTCAAAAGTAAAAAGACCACAGTGAAAATGTCACTGCTTTAGAGATTTTTTAGAAAAATGTTTACCCGCACTAAGATTTTAAGTTGTGATATTTGGAAATTTATTTTTGTAGTTATTTTTATTGAAAAATAATCTTGAAGAGTTGTGTTATCAGATACGAAAAAAGCATTTAAAAAAAAACTATAAAAAACTATTGCAGTTTTTTTTTTCATTTAAATTTAAGTTTGGCGCTTCTGAAATTTGGTCGAGATTTCATCTATCACAGTGAAAAAAAAATTATATGTCCACTGTTTAGCTTACTAGCATAAAAACATGTCCATTTGATTAACATTCCAAAATGATAAATCTTATCAAAAAAACCTATTGACAGCAAAAAAGTGCACAAAGCATTAAGTAGGTTACTGTCCTGGTGGAAATAGGCAATAAAATTGCTACTCCATATCCTGGTATGTGTGTGTCCCGTAACCCAGGAGATATCAGTGGTACACAGTGTATCATCCCGTAACCCAGGAGACATCAGTGGTACTCTGCGTATCACCCCGTAACTCAGGAGACATCAGTGGTACACAGTGTATCACCCCGTAACTCGGGAATCATCAGTGGTACACAGTGTATCATCCCGTAACTCGGGAATCATCAGTGTTACAGTGTATCGCCCCGTAACCCAGGAGACATCAGTGGTACACAGCGTGTCACCCCGTAACTCGGAAATCATCAGTGGTACACAGTGTATTACCCCGTAACCCAGGAGACATCAGTGGTACACAGTGTATCACCGAGGTCTCCTGAGTTACAGGACAGAGTAACACACACTTGTAAGTTAAGTTGATTGACCCAAATAATTTCCCACCCCAAACCTCACCTCATAATCTCATAGAACATGTCCCTTTGCTTCTTAAAGTTCTGGAAGCTCAGCAGCGTAGGGAAGTTCTCAGCGTTATCAGTCTCCAAGTTGAAGCAGACGATGCCGCTGGACGGCTTGTCGGGGCGCGGTGGGGCCTGGGACTCCGCCTCGCATTTGAGACCGTAGCGGTTCAAGAGGAACTTGGCTAGGTCTGCGGAGTAGCCTCGTACCTGTGGAAGGAAATAAATCATCCCATTATAAATGGGTCAAACTACTTTTTAGTGTATGTTATTCAGTCCCGTAACCCAGGAGATATCAGTGATACACTGATAGAAAAATGTTTACAATTTCAAAGTCAAAGTCAAAGTCAAAATATCTTTATTCAAGTTAGGCTACAACAAGCACTTATGAATGTCAAAAAAAAACTACCACCGGTTCGGAAAAAACCTATGTTGAGAAGAATCCATCTAGAAACTCAACGAGGCCTGTATACGGACGGACAGACAGACAGCAGTCTCAGTAATAGGGTTCTGTTGGCACCCTTTGGGTACGGAACCCTAAAAAGATCATGGCGTCTTACAATGTTTGCTACGCTCATATCGGATCCCACGCCATTCACCTTTTTAGATCCATCTTATGTACAACTGTTGCACTAAACCAAATCAACTCACTAAACTAAATCAAATCAATTGTTTGTACCCGAATTTAGTGTGGAACCAACGGAAACCCTTCTTGTAATTTGTTTTTGCTTTTAATAAACCATTTTGATTTTGATTTTTTTTTTAAACACTATTATCGCACTGTCATGGAATACCCTCTGTATTTAATAACGAAATACAAACGCCAACATACCTTCTTGTTCTCTCCAAGTATCTTCAAAGAGTTTTTATCCAATATAACTTCTAAAGTACTCCTCAAATTCCACAAAGATTTAACTGCAAAATATGTGCAGTTGTGTATAGATTTCAATAAACAATCCGGTAGAGTTTTCTCATTTAATTTCCCCTCTACATCCATATAGTCTTCTTCAATTTGTTTCGACAGTAAAATAGAGATAAGAAAGTAAATTTCCGAATTCAAATTGAGTATAAGATTTGTTTTAAGTAAAACTTCGTAAATTTCTATAAGCAGGTCTATTTGCTCCTTGAAGACTACTTTACCGGACTCCGCAGTGATATAAGTGAATTGTTTCTCAATGGAGTCTTTTTGAATGATTTTGATTTGAGGAGTGACCGGTACAGATACTGACGCGTTCAAGTTGAACTTCTCCATGAGTTTATGGCGCTCCTGCTTCAATATGTTTCTTTCCGCCTCAAATGAATTACCCACTTCTTTCGGCTGAAATTTTTGATTTTTAAAAACGTTCTTCTCCTCTAAAGCTAGAGCTGATGGTTGTTGAAAGCATTCAGAATTGAAACTGTTCAACGAGAAGCTTTTTTGAGACATCGTCCCGTCTAAATTAGTGGGTTTGATTCTTCGTTTATCTGAGCGTAACGAGTTAGCTTTCCGTGATATCTCAGGGAAGACCTCCGTGTTGCTTATATCCAGGTCAGCTTTGCTTTCGTTATCTTCTGACGCATTTCTGCTTTTGCGCTTCTTAACTTTCATGGCACTTGTAACAACCATGTAATCTCCTAGGCTGACGGACTTGTCTTTTCGGTGGGACAGTCTCGGGGTGTCGCACCTGTCGTAAGTAAAGCGTTGTGGAGTGCTTGGACTGGCGATGAGTTCCGGTTTCGAGCCATTCTTTAAAGGGGTACTTGATACTAAGATGCGCTCCATACCAGCGCTGAGTCTCGATTCATCTGACGACACAGATGTATTTTTCAGCTCATCATTGAAGAGTTTTGTTTTAACTTTGCGGCCCCGTTTGCGGTCTTTGCTTGGAGACTCATGACTCCGCCTGTCCGGTTTGACTGAGAGTGAGTCAGTCCGGTCGTCACTTGTCGGCTCACTTATGGACCTTCTGTGCTTCCTACGTGAACTCAGGACCTTATCTGGCGTCCGCTGGCGAATTTGCAACGCGCTGTTGTTCGTTTGCAATATGCTAAAACAATTAAAATACGTGAATAGTCAGTCAAATAGATATTCTCATGCTCAAATGGCGGTTTTAAAGTTAAATAATAACTTATCGATCTATATATTCGAAAATTTTATGCAAGAAAGTACTCCGAAAGTAATCCATTAAAATTAATTAACATCTCTGTTCAAGACAATAATGAATACGTAAATTGGTATCATTGTTTACTACTTACCTGTCAGTTTGGTTTCTCAAATATGTTAAGAAACAGGCCACAAATTCACTCTTATTGCTACACAGTAACACATTATCTTCAGGCACCTCCTGAAATCACGATAAATATGGGTAAAACACTTAATTTTAACACAAAAACAGAGATACAAACGAAAGTATACCTCCAAGGAATCATTGTTTAACCACTTAATCAAGAGGCGAGATTCTAATTTTCCAGTAAGAACGCTATTGATTAACGTTTCAGTCATTTTTAGCGTATTTATTTGGCTGTTTTCAATGATCGATTAATGATTTCTCATGTAAAAGCTGCGCGGTAAAACGTGCCGCCATTCCATCATTCATTACATAATGTTGCCATATTACGACGAATAAATAAAAGGACATGCATGAGCTCAACGATGACATTTCCATCGAGTTGCTGATCACAGAGCAGTACAATCGAGCCTTTCGATAGAAGTAAATGAGTAAAAAAACTATATTTCATTGATTTAATCAAAACAATTAACTTTTCAATTGAGCGTGGAATTCAATTTAAGTAAAGTTAACACAGTGATATGAAACATGGAGAAACAATATTTATACTTAATTTTTTTGTTTTGTAAGTTTTAACGCTTTAAATTTATTAGGAAAAAAACATTTTCGTAATAAATGTCTTATTCCAGTAACAGTTTTCAATGTGGGGCGTTGCTTGACGACGAATCCATCTACCCAAGGAAAGCATTTGAAAGGGATCCATGGTGATCTGAGCCGCAGGAACCAGGGATACATTTATCCTGTGATGTAATTTACCATTCAGTTACTGTAATAGTTTAATGCATTCTCCAAACATATTATGCGGTCGCGGTCGTGAGTTGTGGTCGCAGTTACTGTATCCATTATCGAAATGCTACCTTTAGTATAAAGTGCTTCATATTCGATACCTTGGGGCTCAAAGGGCGTAAACCACAAAACACAACTTTTCAGGAGAAGCAAAAAACTGAAAAAATAAATAAATAAAATTATAGTTTTGTTGTTTCTAATGTTATATAAACGTCTTCTATTGACGAATGGCTTAGAACTTCTTGTAGTTTTTGTTAATGTACTCCAATTGGATGCGAACTGTATGGTTACAGAGATACGTGCGCTATACGCCCTGGTGAAAACACAAGGATTGAATCAGATGTACTTTAAGACTTAGTAAACTTTTGGTTCAGAGGGGTGTAAATCACATTATCACAAATTTTGCTTTTAATGGGTCACGCCGCTGAAAATAATAAGGAAGGAAAGATTCATTTATGAGAACATATTATTTTAGTATGGGATAATCAAACTGTAACTCACTGTCAGTATTGATTGTTAAAATTTGGTAAAAATATGGATTACAAATCAAGTACCGTCAAAATAACAGAAAATAGCTTGTATTAAAAATGAAATATTTGTATTTTTTATCAGGAACTATGATATTCGTGGGCGGCCTTTCTTTCCGGTCCTCCGGCAGGGGCAGACGGGCACGACCGGAGTGCTCTCTGCCACCACGTCCGCAACTACTGTAGAGAACGAATACATTCCTTACTGGCCTGGAGGAGAATGGGCAATGCACAGGTACAAACAGTATTTAGTATTAACAGGTAAAGGAGCGGCCACGCCGCTGCTTAAAATACGGAGACGATACTGAATCGCAGTGACGTGCCGTAAGCGTCACGATTTTACTTACCTACTTCGTTCCATTTTTACCCGACTGCCCGAAGGAGGGTTATGTTTTTCGAGCGTATGTACGTATGTATATATGTATGTGGGTATGTATGTCCATTTCTTTGGGCCTCGCTGCAGCCTAAAGGGCTTGACGGATTCTAACATATGAGGTATTATTGGATTCGTCATAACTGTCGGAGTAACATAAGGTATATAATATTTCAATATGGCGTCTGCGAAAAAAAATATGGCGAAGGAATATTTTTTTTTTGTATTGTAACAATATAGCAATCAAATGAAAGCTAATAATTAGCCCAATTTCTATATATATATATATATATATAAATATGGGTTATAATACTTTTAATCTACTATTTTCACAGTCATAAAAACTGCCTTAAAAACTAAAAGGAAGAAAATAAGTCTAGTGGTCTAGAACTCTGTCAAGAAGCTCATTTAAGGTTCAACAGTCGGGACCCATTCAAATCGTAACCAGCTCAAAAAATCTTAGTAATGGGACCCGACTGTTGAACCTTAAATGAGCTTCTTGACAGAGTTCTAGACCACTAGACTTATTTTCTTCCTTGTAGTTTTTTTTTCATTCAATTCTTCCTTTCGATTCCATTCTATTCTATCTCTGTGAGATTTACGATGTTGCGGCTAATACAGCTGTTACTAATTATACCTAGTGCCATCCGGAAGACACGTGATTTTGTCAAACTTAGCCATTAATGACATTGTAATAAGAACCACGGCACGCGTCATCGTGAATGAATCTACCTATAAAAGCTTAATTTTATTTTTTTCAGGGACCCCGGATATCAAAAGTACTGCCCTGAAATTGTCATGAAGTAAGTTGGTTGAGAATTGGGAAGGGAATGGGGAAGATGATTTTCCTCTTTTCTTTTGATCGAGTTATTGTGATATATCAATGAAGTTAGAATTTAGCACTTCGTACCTAATTGTTTTTTTTTCATAGTAAAGAGCCTTGTCATCCATCAGGTACGGACCAGTTTGCGGGCGGAAATTCCACACGGAGTGGCGGGATGCACAAATTTTCATGTCTTTTGACAACTTGTGTGAACTGGAGAGAGAGAATTGGAAAGGGTATCGGTGGAATAAAAGTAAGCTCATTAATTATAAGATTTGTAAGACAATCCCTCCCACTAATATCGTAAATGTGAAAGTTTGTAAGTCTGTTTGTGTTTGTTACTTCATCACGTCTAAGCTCATTGGCGATCCCTTACTCCAAATAGCGAATCTATGTTTAAACATGAAGTTGTGTTAAGTGCTTGTGATGTATAGATATCATCTAATAAATAAATAAATAAATATCACGGGACAATTCACACCAATTGACGTAGTCCCAAAGTAAGCTTAGCAAAGCTTGTGTTATGGGTACTAAGCAACGGATAAATGTAATTATATAGATAGATACATACGTAAATACATAGTAAACACCCAAGACCCGAGAACAAACATTCGTATTTTTGATACAAATATCTGCCCCGACACGGGAATCGAACCCGGGACCTCAAGCTTCGTAGTCAGGTTCTCTAACCACTGGGCCATCTGGTTGTAATAATATTGTAAATCTATATAAAAAAATATACCTCGTTGAGTTTCTTGCCGGATTCTTCTCAACAGAGGTTTTTCCGAAGCGGTGGTAGATTTTGTTTGCCTAAAGTGAATAATAGTTATTAGTGCAACAAGAGAGCAAAGTTGTTTTTTGTTGCGAGTGTTGATTTTGAATCCCGAGTAAGCGAAGGATTCTATAATTGAATCACGAGCGTGAGCGAGTGATTCTAGGTTAGAATCCTAAGAGCAGCAAGGGATTCAAATACCCGAGATGCAAAAAAACTTTGGTCTCGTGTGACACATAAAATTTTTCACCTGAGCAGCGAGAACATGATTTAATTGTAACATAAGAATAAAACCACATTTATACCTACCTGTTCACAAAACAAACACTTTTTTTTAAATATAATCCGATTATTAAGAAACAAATATAATAATCACATTTAAACCCATAAAAAAGTAAGATTGGTTTTTTGGAATCTTTTTGTATTTTTTTATTTCAATTCCGAATTTTTACTTTTACGGTCATCCCGTAAAACCGAAATTGAAAATACAAACTGAAATATAGATGCACAGAAAAAACAGAAAAATAAGACCATCACTGGGAATCGAACCCAGGTCCTCGGTAATCCGTACCGCGTGCTATACCGCTACACCACTGATAGTCCAAAAAAAAGGAAAAATTGTCTAGTAGATACAATACAAATTCATACTCATAACATGCATTGTAATTTGAACCTAGAACTTATTGTACTAATGTCACACTTATTTTTTAATACTGCAAAAAGCCTCATCTTGAGGTCATTAAAAAGGTTGAATAATAAACGTATAATTTATTATAGATATTATTAAACCTTTAAATATTAATTTTATTATGGTTTCTATTACATAAACATAAATAGACTTGTTAAAAATTCATTCGCTGTGCGCGCAATATTTTGTACGCCCTGATAATGCGCGACTATCATAATGAAAGGCATGATAATCGGAAGCAATAATGCTACGGATTATCACGTCGTACATTATTGCGTGTACATTCCGAGTTGTACATTATTGTTTCCTGCTCATATAAAAACGTTAAATTGCTTCGTTTTTTCAGTGATCCGTAAGTACTGATTTCCCTTTCCCTTCCTTCATAAGATAAGTTTGCCTGTTAAATTCATATGTTTTATGTATAATGCAGTTATACAGTACAATACAACAATATTTACATAAAAACCGGCCAAGGGCGTGTCGGACACGGCCAAAATAGGGTTCCGTAGCCATTACGGAAAAATTAAGTGATATTTTTCTAAGGATTTCGTATTTTATACGGAATCTTCCAAGTTTAGGTATATTTTATACCTTAGGCTGCTATTTACTCTTAAACTACCAATAATTCTCAAGCAAACTTAGCCGTTGATATACTTACTACCATGCTGAATTTTTTCAAATTTTTCCACCACCGGTTCAGATTTTAGAGGGGGGGGGAGGCCGCTCGATTATAATGCAAATTTGCACTTTAAAGTTGAATATTTCGCAAACAGATCACTGAATCGAAAAATCGTTTTAGCAAACCCCTAATGGTTTTAAAAGACCTATCGAACGATACCCCCACACTATAAGGTTTGATGAGAAAAAAAACCCCACTTTACGTCTATGGGAGGTACAATATTTTTTTTTTTTAAATCTTTATTGTACCATTTGGTCGGCATAGTTTATATATATATATATATATATATATATATAATATATATATGTGTGTGTGTATATATATATATATATATATATCCGTGCAAAATTACAGCTTTCTAGCATCAATAGTCCCTGAGCAAAGCCGCGGACGGACATACAGACAGACAGACAGACATGGCGAAACTGTAAGGGTTCCGTTTTTGCCCTTTTGGCTCCGGAACCCTAAAAAGTACAATAAAATATAAATACAAAAACATTGTGTCTGATTTTTAGAGTGCAATAAAGAATAATTTATGGTATATGTTTTCTAAAAAATGTGCAAGTTATTATTATAATGTATAGTTACTGTAATCTTGAGCCAAATAAAATTCCAGGTTTTTATCCGGTTCATCTACGGCACTGTCGGAACACGGGCGGGTGGTCGGCCATGCCCATGGCACTTGGTGAGTACATCATTGTCATCGCTGGATGAAAGACGCCCCCTGCTGGGGATAGGCCTCCCACAATGAACGCCACAGCGACCAGCCTCGTAACTCCCGCATCCAATAGACCTACGAGCAAAACAATTAGTTTGCTTACCCGCAATCTTCTGATAAATCTAATTTATCTACACCCATATAGTAAATCCTCAATTATGCGTTCAAAAACCATAGGTAATGACCAGCATTACGACATTGGTTGTGACATTGGATTCTATTATGAACACGGCTGTATCTTAATGAGATTTCATATATCATACAGCACGGTTGGAGCGACGACCACGTGCAGCAGCAGGTCGTCGCGGGCGCAGCTCGTGGGGCAGACATACCTACCTAGTTCTTGTTAATGCAAGTCATTCTCAATGGTTCTTGAACACAGGATAGAGGATTTAATATATGGATATAGATAAAATATTGTATACAACTGTACGTAATTAGGCCTTAAAACACTCATGTGTCCCTATTTTTGTGTTTAAGGATCCCTATTACGATACAGTTGCATAAAATAATATTATGCAACAGATAGGAGTTCATGCAGTTCCACCACCTCCACACTGTGTTGCTCTGAGGATGAAACTTGTCAGTGTAGTGTGATGGTGGTGATAGTTGTGTTTGTGGTGTTTGTATGTGTCTTACTGTACAGTGTGGAGGTGGACCTCCACGTCATACATATGCTAAGACGATCATAGAAAGTGGTTCTCTGCCTTTTCCCAACTGTTTCATTTGCGGAACTGTTTCATTTCCCAACTCACGATTTTCTATGAAACCATGTTCTTTTTGGAACTTTAACAAAAAAAAACCAACCTAACCTAAGTAGGTACTGTGTTCAATAAAAGCATAAGAAAATACACTGAGATACATTTTTGGTTTCAGAGAAAATTGAGAGTTGGGAAATGGAACAGTTGGCAAATAAAACATTTGGCAAACAATAATAATTCTGGGGAAAGGCAGAACCCGATTATGGTTTAGTATCATATACAGATAGTGTTTAGCGAAGGAAAATTTAAATCGGTTGAAAATTGGATTTATAATGATTTTTTGAAAAATCTATATACCTGTCTCGTTCTCAAACGCTTTTCTCTATGCAGCAAGTATGGCGGTACTGGCGTGTGACGTCACATGCCAGTATGTCTTTCTCTGTCTAATCATGAAATTCAAACCTTTATAACTTTGTTATTTTTAAAGGTAGCTTAAAAATTTGTTTTGTATTCGATAACAGGTATTGTGTAGTTTTAATTTATAAAACATATACAAAATAGTCAAATACCGTATTGTTAGGATTTGGTTTTCATGTCTCGTTCGTTTCGCATTCCTTAAGGTCCTAGTTCTAACCTAACCTAAGTAAATAGGGAAGTAATTTCTACTCTATACCGCGCTAAGTTATGTAATCTTTGTGCTTTAGCCAAAAAAGTCGTCAGCGTTCGTCCCATAACAATTTGTTCTACTTTCAGACGTTTGGCCTCCAAAATTTGTTGTAAGCATATTCTGCCTTGTTTAGAATCTAAATTTCAACCGATTCAGCTAGGGTTTGGCAGTAAGGGGGGGTTGCAAAGCAGCCGTCCACGCTTGCCGAACAATTGACAAGATTTCATTTTTTTAACATCTGTTAATTACTACAGGAATCGAAAGAGTTTTGCCTCCTGAAACATGGGAAAATATTTATTATAATTGATTTCTCCATATTAAAAAAAATACAAAAATGTCTGAATTTGCTAACACTACAACAGAATAGATATGTTTCCTTTGCCTTTATCACCAGAAAAAGGAGCTGTCATAATTTTGATATTGTCTCTATGCAACGTCGACGTCAGATTTACGTGATCTTTTTTTAAGAGACTAGACAAAAGTAATGGATCTATTGTGTCGTAGTTTTGGAGTTATGCCCTTTTAGAATAAGCACATCTTAAAAAAATTGTAATAAATTAATTAATAGTTGTAGCGAAATTTAAAAAATATCAGCGTTTTTCTCTTTCCAAACAGAATGCAGAGAACGAATCAAATTATAGTCTTAGAAATATGAAATCATGTCAATTTGGCATTTTGTAAATTGTCGGCGATCATTAGGTAACCTGATTTGTTATTTAAAGAGAATTAAAATAAAGAGTTTGTGAAATGACAAAATTTGTGAAATGTGATTTTTATAAAGCGATTAATTTGTGAAACAAAACAAGCGCTTGGAAAATGTTGTTAGTTAAATGAAAGCCTCAAACGCCGCAAATATGCCGCCCTGGGAACCAGCTACATGTTTGCAGCATTTGGTGTTGAAACCTTGGGGCCTTGGGGGTCAAGTGCGCGTCGGCTGTATAAAGATTTGTCGACGCACCTAATAGAGGCCTCGGGCGACCAGAGGGCTGGCCATTTCGTACAGCGTATAAGTATCGCTATACAACGAGGAAATACGGCCAGCCTTCTGGGCGCCTGGCTGGGATGGCGATTTAGGCCAAATTTTCTATCTATAGTTTAATTATGTTTTATTATGTTTGTTTTTAGAGATTGAATAACTTAATAAAATATATTTTGAGTTAAATGAATATTTGTTGAAACGTATTTTGCCAAATGATTGGTACCAGTCGAGGTAAATGAAGCGTTCCTATGAATTCATGAAAAGCATATTTCTTGGCACACATCCTCGTACATTTCTGGTTGAAAGGCAACCTTTGTTGTGTGAGATATTGGTGTTAGATACTGTACTGGCCATAATTTAACGCAACTTACATGAAACATATTATTATCGAGGGGACAATGAAAATGTAAGTTTTTTTTTACAGAGGAGACAATAAACCGAAAAAGAAAATATGAGAAAGATTTATGGAAGAAAACAACCACTCAGAAGACCACAACAAGGAACCATGGGTGAACAATCTAAGTGTGAAAGGAGATATTCAATGTGGAGGTTTTCAAAAGCACAAGGAAAAAAAATATGTTTTTATTTGACTATAAACAACTACTTACTTACGATAGCTACGTCTAAGCAACAAATGTGTGTTTATTCAGCTAGTCCGCCTCCATGCCATAACATCACACATTACATAAACTCACCTGTCACCACCACCACATTGCACAGACTCGTTTCGAACTCAACCAGGGTTCATCGTCAGAGTAACACAACCGTGACACGCTATCAGATGTTTGAGTCTAACGTAGCTATCGTAATCGCGGGTGAGCAAAGTAATTGGACATTGTTCATTAATATGGACCTCCGCAAAGTAACGCCTGATTCAATAAATGAGTTTGTATTGAGTTTTCGTTATATTTTGATTTATTTTTAGTCCACCAGGTTAGTGATTTACCTACTACATCAAAAAAAAAAATGTAATATTGTCAAAAATTCACGGTTTATTATAAAATACCTATTACTTATTGGAACTCACTTACGTATTTTCTGAATGATTATCATAACCAAACTAACCGACATCCTGGAAAGAATAGACCTACAGAAATGGAGATGGACTGGCCATATGTTGAGATCTAGACAAGAAAAGTGGAGCCTAATTATAACGCAAGGGTATCCTAGAGCCTTTGCCAACAGGCACACTGAGATGGAGACATCCCATGCATCTTCAACCTACAACAAATTCAACAAAGTCTAAAGATCAGATCTCTCACCCAGTTAAAAAATAAACAATAATAGATATTATACTAACATAACTAGCACTGCCGAATGTCGTATGGATCTTGTTTTTTGAAATATGTTAAAAATGGAGAAATAAAAGACTTTTCTTTTAAAAATCTTTAAAGTATAGTAAATATATATATTATGTGTTGTACAGTCAAAGTCATATATAAGTGATACCTATTGTACCTTGTCACTTTAACGTCATGTTTGAAAAGCTATACGAAATTGTGTACCGACTGAAAGCGAGAAGGCACAGAAATGATCACTTATTTATGACGTTGACTGTACTCCGGTATTTTTTTAAACTAAGGCTGGCACACTGATTAGAATAAAACTAATTAAGTATCTGCGTGGTATATTGAATCTATTCATCTTTTTACTGTATTTTTGTTGTGATTATGTGTTTTTTTATGTCCAATATCCAAATCGTTTCAAATATTTAAACTTACATATTTCAATTTTCAATTTATTTATTTATCGTATGGCGATTACACACTGGTTAATACATTTTTCAAAAAATTATCTCATGCAATTGATATTATAACTTAAATTAAAAATTACAATTTCGCAGAAGATACAACTTCGCATCACTTGTTAGGTGTTCAAAGTCCTCAGCCGGTCCGTCGTATTTAGTGATGACGCACAATTTTCAATGACTGATACGTCAACAGTGGTTTTATCTAAAAATCTTGAATTTAACAACTTTTGTTTTATATAATAATGCTGGGTTTTATATAATAATTTGAGCTTTATTTTAATCATACACATGCATTCGATGATGAAATTTAAACGACTATCGATTCATCCGAGTACATAGTACAACTATTCGTTCAAATTCAGTCCTGGCAACATTTATATTACTGTCATTGCTGTCAACCAAGCAATTTCTACATTTAGAAAAAAAAAACATTTACGTTCCGACTCGCGATAGGATCTCCTGTAACGGATGATTTTTAATGTTACTATTAAGTTTAAACTAAAAATGAAATTTTGTAATAGAAAATTGCACACATTTTATTATAACGCTTACTTAACTACTACTACAAGTTATCGAAAAAAGCTGTATGGGCTAGATTTCTTTGCTACAACCGCAACCGCAAACGATGAACTTAAAAGAAAAAAACTGAACGTAAAAATATCCACTGTCAAGCTAAAAAAAGAAATGTTTGATGTCTCTTCAGTGATCGAAATTCAATAAAATTCATATGTAAAACTGATAACACTAGCGCCATCCGATCGCCTGGTAGTTCTTAACAGGACAAGCTATCCACAATGGCATCCGAAATATATATTAAGCCCGAGCCGTGCCCGGAATCACCTGATGCAAGCGCCGGAATCGAGCATAGTTCCAATGAAGCCGAATCTGGAATGGAAACTGAGTTCGTAAACATAAAAATAGAACCAACTATCACAATCAGGTACGTCGACTATTTTCAAGCTATATATTTTCTGTTTTACTGTCCCTGTCAGAACATCTTATTTCAATATTACCGATATGTAACGGGATAGTTTCTTGGCCCAATTTATAGACTACCTACCTGCGGACCGCAAGTTGCGGTGTCGGATTTGCCTTTCGGTGCAAAGATGTTTGCGTTGCCAGGGGGTTGTTTGTGTTTACATGTGCATCTGTGTATGTAGTGTTATGTCTGTGTGTGTTTTGGCCTAATTTTTGACTCCCGACGCAAAAATAGGGGTGTTAAATTTGACGCCACGTCTGTCTGTCTGTGTCAAACTGATATCAATACGATTTTTTAACCCCCAACGCGAGGTGTTGTAAGTTTGACCGCTATGTGTGTCTGTCTGTCTGTATGTGGCACCGGAGCTCTTAAATCGGTGGACCGAATTGAATGCGGTTTTTTTATTTGAAAGCAGGTTTTCTAGCGATGGTTCTTAGACATGTTTTACCAAAACCGGTTCAGCCGTTTTTGAGATATTGAACTTAGAAGTGAAAAAGTCGGGCATTTTCAACTTTTGGTTGGTTCCTTTTGGTGTTTCTTATTAATCTTTTATTAAAAATGGTTCATCCTTTTTTTTTGAGATATTGAACTTTGAAATGATGGATTGACGGACCCGCGCCCACAGCCGTGCGCCGCGCAGTTTACCCGCGCCAACTGGTGTTGGCCCGTAGCATGTAAAAAAAAAACAATAAAATATTTAAGAAATTTATTTTCTAATTAATAGTGTGATTTCTGTTTTATTGTTAGCATAAAGCAAGAGCCTCCAGACTATCTAGATTGTCCTATCAAGCACGAGCCCCCAAAGTATGTAGAGAACGAACAGACGAACATACTGAATCCTACCGAGCAGATAGATGTACAAGTCTCTGGACCGCCAGAAAATATTATAATCAAAGTGGAGCCTGCGGATCCCGACGATGTAACCTATGTCAGCCAAGTAAGTTATTTGTACAAGCTCTTTTATTACTTCAAAGAAAACAAAAAGTGAATTCCTTATCACATAGTTTTGAAAAGCTTCGAAACCAGTTTTTAGAACTGCCATCCAAACTTTAAGTTTCCAATAATTCGGTAGATTCCTGCCGGTTTACAGACCGCCATGCCTGTCATGCCTGTCGTTAAAATTAAGCACATTTAAAGGCTTTTTCACCCCCCATTGATTAATTTTATGGCGTCTCCGTCTATTCGAACAAAACAAACAGAGACGGTATCACATTTATCCATCAAATTAATTCAACCAATGAATGGTGAGACAGGGGGTTAGCCTACATCAGGGTTTCTCAAACTTAAGGCTCCACATACCCCTGTTAAAGTTTCTAGACGACAGCGAACCCCTACCTGCCCCCAAAGAAAGTAATAAAATTGACTGTTGGAGAAACTAAGGTTATTTTTATTTCAATCATCATCATAATATATAATGCACCTATATTATTTATTATTTATTTCAATAAAAGGTAACAAATATAGGTAAGAATCGTCTTGCCAACGAAAATACAAACTGAAACAAAAACAACAACAAATAAGTAACTTTGGAGTTGAAATATAAAATACAAAAAGACTCCAAAAACCAATCTTAATCATCTTGCCAGTCTTGCAGCCACCATCACGTAAACCTTGTCGCGAACCCCCTACCGTCGAATAGCGAACCCCTAGGGGTTCGCGTACCCCACTTTGAGAAACCCTGGCCTACATAGTACAGAGGCCCTTTATTTTTTAATATCACTCAAATTTAACTAAGCATTTTAACCATAGCCAAATATGCCTCTGCTTCAATATATGTAGTAGTAAATCTAAATATCTCAGGCATTTGTGCCCTTTGGGCTAATGGTATCTCCAACATGTATTTCTCTAATAAATGTACAAAATTTCCTTTTTTTAGGGTTCCGGAGCCAAAATGGCAAAAAACGGAACCCTTATAGTTTCGCCATGTCTGTCTGTCTGTCTGTCTGTCCGTCCGTCCGCGGCTTTGCTCAGGGACTATCAATCATAGAAAGCTGTAATTTTGCACGGATATATAGTTAAACTATGCCGACAAAATGGTACAATAAAAAATTCAAAAAATATTTTTTTTTAGGTTACCTCCCATAGACGTAAAGTGGGGGTGTTTTTTTTTTCTCATCCTACCCTATAGTGTGGGGTATCATTGAATAGGTCTTTTAAAACCATTAGGGGTTTGCTAAGACGATTTTTCGATTTATTGATTTTTTGCGAAATATTCAACTTTAAAGTGCAAATTTGAATGTACAAATAAATAAATGAATTTTCATTAAAATCGAGCGTTCCCCCCCTCTCTAAAATCTAAACTGGTGGGTGGAAAAATTTGAAAAAAATCAGGATGGTACTAAGTGTATCAAACTTTCAAGGAAAACTATAACAGCTAAGTTTGCTTGAGAATTATTAGTAGTTTTACTCTTAAATAGCAGCCTAAGGTATAAAATATGCCTACTTGGAAGATTCCGTATAAAATACGAAATTCTTAGAAAAATATTACTTAATTTTTTCGTAATGGCTACGGAACCCTATTTTGGCCGCTCTTGGCCGGTTTTTTCCTTATACTGAAACTCAATATCACAAAAAAATAGTTGTGTCCCTTTTCATTATGACGGCAGTACAACACAACAAATCATTTTCATTATGATAATTATACACAAATAAATTGCAGGGTAGACAATATTTAGGCGGTCTTATCGATCTCTAAACATATGATATAGGCGATTATATAGTGATCAGCAGAGAGCGGAATTTTCGTGGCATTTTTGATCTGTCATACAGACTTCTCACTTATGAACTCTACCTAAATCATCATCATCATCATCATCCCAGCCTATATACGTCCCACTGCAGGGCACAGGCCTCCCCTCAGAATGAGAGGGCTTGGGCAGTAGTTCCCACGCGGGCCCAGTGCGGATTGGGAACTTCACACACACCATTGAATTGCTTCGCAGGCTTGTACAGGTTTCCTCACCCTGTTTTCCTTCACCGTAAAGCTCGTGGTAAATTTGAAATGTAATTTCGCACATGAATTTCGAAAAACTCACGAGGTGCGAGCCGCGGTTTGAACCCACGATCCTCTGCTTGAGAGGCCATAGGTCAAACCACTCGGCCACCACGGCTTCTCTCTTCACCTAAATAATGTCTATCTATTAGACTTTGAATTAGATTGGCGTAAACTTATCATGTTATGTAGAGGGTACTTTTTCCACATACAAATGATGATGATTTGACACATTTCCCTCCGCAACAAACGCCCGAACTATTTTAAAGGTAATGTACCGCTAAGGCTACTCCCTTCCGGTAGGAAGCCCGCGTTGCTCTAAGCCAGGGTTTCTCAAAGTGGGGTAGGGGTTCGCTATTCGACGGTAGGGGGTTCGCGACAAGGTTTACGTGATGGTGGCTGCAAGACTGGCAAGATGATTAAGATTGGTTTTTGGAGTCTTTTTGTATTTTTTATTTCAACTCCAAATTTGTTAAGCACTTATTTGTTTGTTGTTGTTTGTTTCAGTTTGTATTTTCGTTGGCAAGACGATTCTTACCTATATTTGTTACCTTTTATTGAAATAAATAATATACATTTGTAGGTGCGCTCCTGGGCTTCGATGATTAAATGAAAAGGGATTTAGAGGCACACGAACGTATAATAAAGATTATCAAAAGGAAAGTATTTACAATGGAATATTAAACTAGGGAAAGGAAGGAAATGAGTTTCGCGCAATGAATAGTTCTGTTCAGGACCACGTCGCCGGAAGAATGTCGCTCCGCTTCTCGACTGGCCTTCTGGGCAATTCAAATGAACTCGAATACGCCGCGCAGTTCCACGCGCCGTGTTGCAGATGTTTACAGTATTGCCAACACGTGGAACCGACTGCGGCTAGCGGGGTAATGCTTATCTGGACGCTACACATTATATTATCATGATGATTGAAATAAAAACTTAGTTTCTCCAACAGCCAGTTTTATTACTTTGTTGTTGGTAGGGGTTCGCTGTCGTCTATAAACTTTAACAGGGGTACGTGGAGCCATAAGTTTGAGAAACCCTGCTCTAAGCCATGTAGCGATTCGATTCTTGCGGCGCATTCTTCTTGGCAATGATGGTCTTTCCGAAAGCGCTGGTAGTTTAAAAAATGACGTGTAAAAGTGCCCATTGCGGCCTATTTACTGAATAAATGATTTTTTTTTTGCTGAACTAATGTTCAGTTTGACGAGTATGATATATATTTTAATTATTTGCTCCTGTTAAAGGGCTCTCCCGTTAGATTTTTTTTTTGTATTGTGTTGTTTAGTATAAAACTTGTATTACAGCCACCGGTGCTTCCCGTCCAGATCGCGTCTCGACCCAAGACGCCGCAGACCATACTGCCGGACTTGTCCGACACAGACTTCGCCCTGGCTGGTAAGATGCTTTTACCAGATTAAGTTTCATCGAATTTTTTTTTCACCGAATGTCATTTCATCGAAAACGATTCACAGAACGGTCAGTTCTTATAATTTGTCTTGAAGTAGTTTAATACCATCGATTATATATTACAAGTTTTATTAATTAGTACAATAAGGATTCATCATCATCATCATCATCATCCCAGCCTATATACGTCCCACTGCTGGGCACAGGCCTCCTCTCAGAACAAGAGGGCTTGGGCCATAGTTCCCACGCGGGCCCAGTGCGGATTGGGAACTTCACACGCACCATTGAATTGCTTCGCAGGTTTGTGCAGGTTTCCTCACGATGTTTTCCTTCACCGCAAAGCTCGTGGTAAATTTAAAATGTAATTCCGCACATGAATTACTAACAACAACAACAAGGAACACGGATTATTTCTTTAAACATACATTTCGTAAACTATTCAAAATACTGAACAACCAAATATCAAAGTTAATAAAATGACCTAATCAACTCAATAATAATACAAAATAACATCAATGTAACACCACGCTTTATGCTAATAAATTCAATTGAATTTATTTCAATGTAAGTTTGTTTTTTTAAAAAAGCTTAAAAAAAAGTTTGAATGCAGTTTTTCTTGTTCATAAAATCGATGACATAGATCCTAAGAACACGTCTTCGTATGTCTTATAGTTTAACAGCCTTATTCATAAAAAGTTAGAGCCTCTTGAAGGCTCCTTGAAGGCCCGATGCTAAAAAACATGATTCATAAACGTCTGTTAGCGCTAATCAGTCGATCAAGGCTCTGCTAAAGTTAGAGGACCGTAGACCCTCCTTTATCTCCCTGCTAAGTCACAAAATGGCCGCCACAAGTTTGAACAGCTGACTTTGACTAGAGCAAAAAACCATACCGAAGATATTTATAGTGAAGGCAGGGCTACGCAGATTTAAAAAAAAACAGGAAAAATTATTTTCAGGAATTTGTATTTAAAAATCCTCTAAATTAGCAACAATAAATTAACAATAAATATGAAAAAAAATAAGGATGATTAACATAATTATGGCTTTTTGCACAACATAAACATGCGGATCGGAAATGCGGGAAAACAAACATCTCGCTTTTTATTTTTACCTGGTAATTTGCTGTCACTGCTGTCAATTTTTTTTTAATTATCGATTAGGCCATTTTTTGTCTTTGATTTGTCAAGGTGGCCAACATAACGCGTCTAATCCGTCTATCAGCAGCTCAACAACTAGCAGACTCCTAGCAAGCGTTTATGAATCATACTCTTGACAACCGTCTAACAAGCTTAATCAGTCTGCTAAGTAACAGACCGATCAAACCTCAATTAAGGATTTTTTATGAATAAGGCTGTTAGACTTTCCCATGACCAATATGTTTGTATGGAAAGTTCCTTTTTTGTTACCGAAAATCCATAGAGATTTGGTAACAAAAAAGGGAATTTCCATACAAACCAATTGGGACATTTTGAGAGACTTATGTTATTGGGACTTAGTATTGTTCACTCTACATACTTGCAAATTTTTATCCAAATCGGAGTCTCAAATCAAATGTACAAACTTTTTTAGAAATGCTCATATTATAAATTTATTTTTCAGCCCAATCGACCAACCTCAACGGCTCTTTCCACTGTCCAATATGCAACAAGAAATTCGTAAACCGCGGCAACGTGCTCCGCCACATGCCGATACATAACAGGGAAGTATACAAATGTGAGTTCTGTACAAAAGAATACACCAACAAGGCTTTCTATGACAAGCATATGTACATGCACAGTTTGGAGAAGAAATATCAGTGCGAGAAATGTATGAAGAGATTTAGGACGACTTCTAATCTGGAACAGCATAAGAAGTCTCATTTGGAGGTTAAGCCTTTTGTTTGTGATATATGCGAACGCCCATTCTCTATAAGAGGCAATATGCTTAAACATAAACAGCGGCATAACTGTAAAAAACCTAATACCGATCCTATAACTTGTAATATATGCAATAAGGTGTTCGAAAAAGAATATCTGCTCAAAGTCACTTGCAGCGTCACACTACGGAAAAGCCGTTCCACTGCGACATATGTTTGTACAATTTTAAACATAAAAGCACTTTGATCAGACATATGCAAGTGCATCTGGGTCAGACGCCTTTCGTTTGTAATATTTGCTTCAAAAGCTTCACGCACAAGGCGTTGCTCAAACCTCATATGCGTAAGCATACTGGGGAAAAACCTTTCGAATGCCGTATGTGTAAGAAATTGTTCGCCCACAAACATAATATGCTTCGGCACGAGCTGCGGCATAGTAAAGTGAAGAATCTAGTATGTCATATATGTAGTAAGAAATTCCCTAGAGAAAGTAGACTTAAGTATCACATGAGAACGCATACAAAGGAAAAGTTGTTTTCCTGCGATGTGTGTTTTAGGCATTTTTCGCATAAGCAAAATGTTCTGAGGCATTACGATAGAAAGCATCCGAATGTTGCTTATGGTGTGACTAAGAGGGAGATAGTTGTTGAAGAGGTGGAGTGAAAGAGAGGTGAATTGGATCTATAGCTCCTGCTGTACATGCGAAAGTTTGTGTTATGCTAAATGTTGGTGCGGTTTGGATGAAGCTTCGTCTGGAATAATGAGGGCTATCGCGTATGAATTCGCCGCTAGAGGCGCTAGTGTAGCGTGAGGTCTCCGAAATGACAAATCTCATAGTTTTTGGGTGAGCTATGCAGGTTTATTTAAATTTGAATAATTTTGTGAATATTTTGCAACATCTGAAATTAATTATGGCAAGTATGCGTTACGGGGCAATTAATGTCTGTGTTTGGAGACAGCTTTGTCTTTCGGAAACTTTTGTCCTCCCTTTTTCCGAACAAAACGGGACTATGCAGCACTGTGGTTGCTGGATATTTTTATGGTACGGTTTTAAGGTGTATTAAATATGATTTTAATCTAAACTTTGTTTTCACGCCCGTAATAACAGACTTTGAAAGCCACACTTAAAAACCTCACGCAACAGTGGCGCCATCTAGAAAGACAAAAAACGATAGCCCTCATTAGTTTATGTATGTAATATTTCTTTCTCAAGTAAGTGATTTATTGTATTTTTTTTGAGAAATAAAGATCTTCAAACCGATAAGACAGGTGCAAAGAGCCGAAATAAAAACTGTGATGTATTTTTTGGGAATTCCCATGGGAATTTGAAGCCCGGCTGGACCTCTTGTGAGTTGGTAAATCATTTACAAAAAAATCGTTATGTCCTGGTAGCAAAATTTCGCTTTTTTTCCCGATATGCTTTTTTACTGAAGCTTATTTTCATAGTAACGTTTTTTCCCAATCAAAACCGACTCAGAAACATAGGTAGGTTTTTTTTTATTCGACTGGATGGCAAACGAGCAAGTGGGTCTCCTGATGGTAAGAGTTCACCACCGCCCATAAACATCTGCAATACCAGGGCTATTGCAGATGCATTGCCAACCTAGAGGCCTAAGATGGGATACCTCAAGTGCCAGTAATTTCACCGGCTGTCTTACTCTCCACGCCGAAACACAACAGTGCAAGCACTGCTGCTTCACGGCAGGATTAGCGAGCAAGATGGTGGCAGCAATCCGGGCGGACCTTGCACAAGGTCCTACCACCTGCACTGGTTTGGGTTATGTTAAGTTTGCATCGGCCCGAAGGGACAAAACTACACAAAAGTAGGAGCTCCGCGTGATCGGAGCTCCGTCGACACTGTGTCTGTGTCGACTCTGATTGGGAAAAAACTCTACTGTGAAAATAAGCTTCAGTAAAAAAACATATTGGGAAAAAAGCATTTGGGGGAAAAACGCGAATAGAAATTTTGCCACCAGGAAATAACGAGTTTAGGGAAATGATCTAACCAGTCCCTCTTGTAAAAAACTTAGGTTGGTTATACTTTATCCCGATATTTCTCGGGATTCCATGTAAAATACTAAAACTTTATCCATAAGTGTAGACACATTGTTCGTCAATAAATGTACTTAAATGAAATCATGACGTAATTTTTGTAAATTCCCGTGGGAATTTACTAAAATCCCAAGTAATTCAACAGCCAGACCTAATGCTTTACGCGTGCAAAACCACGGGCAAATGCTAGTAAATAAATGTATTGATCTCAATTCGGGCTAACTCTTTACTTAAGTATTATTTAATTAGCAATTCACGTATGTAAGTTATGTTTTGAATCAAAGTATATATAGTGCCACTAGAGTTGAAGTGAATGACAGCAGGATTTTGACATTTACTCATTAATTTCATTCATTCTTCAAAAGAAGAAAAGTGCAATCAGTTCTTTCTGTCCGGTCACGTGAATTGTCATACAAAATGATAGATATTCGATGTTAAGTTACCAAATTAGCGCTCGTGACTGTACCTGTGTATGTAATCATTCAACTCTCGTGGCGCTATCTATACTTATAGTAAATTTTGAACCATTTCCTGTGAGCGGTTTGACTTTGAATTTGGTATTTAACCTTTTTCATAAAAATTCAAAATTCAAAATTGTTTATTGCACTACATTTCATATTACAGGCGTTAGGATGGAAAATTACAAAATAGGTAAACATGTGACATCCTAAGATCAGAAACTTTAAGACTGTACTGTTGAGTCTACACAGCCAAAGTGTCCAAGTGGCTACACTTGGTTCCCCCTCTCTTCGCGTGGGGGTTAAAAAGAAGTTTCTGTGCGTATAATTAGTACTTTTAAACTAAACGTGTCTGCATTTTGTTAGTAAAAAAAAGGAATCGCAAATTAAATGTAATGATAAAGTTTTTGCAAGTTTTCGCTTTATTTTTAAGTAAGATGTAAAAAACATTGTATTCAAAAGTTGCTTGTAGATTCTAAGAAACTTCCTGTAATCGGATTGACTTGGTATTTGGGCATTTTCATTTTTTTTTTAAATATTGTTTTTCTTACTCAGAATCAAGAGCACAATCCATTCAGATAGTTTAAAAAAAAAAACAGTTTTGTGACGTTTTATTTTCATACACTCAGTATGTATCACATTATCGGCGTCACAAAACTGACTCAGAAAGTTTTGTATGAAAGAATTGAATACATTTTGAAAGAAAAGGGTACACTTTTTTTTTAAAACGCCCATTTGTCAGGTATATGTAGATCCAATGGCAGCTTAGTGCACATAGTCACAAAGTGAATCCTACTAATATTAAAATGCGAAAGCTTGTGAGTATGTGTGTGTGTAAGTTTGTTAGTCCTTCACACTAAAACGGCTGGACGGATTAGGATAAAATTGTATGCAATAACCGAATCTTTGATCGGAAACCCTGGGAAGGACATCGGATAGTTTTTATCCAGGAAAATGGCATAGTTCCCGCGGGATAGCAATAAACGAATTCTTGGACGGAGTCGCGGGAAAAAGCTTGTGATATGTTTATTAATTTAAGCGAGCCTCAGGTTGCCGACGCCTGAACTACTTTATTTATTAAGTATTAGTGTTTCCCGCGACTTTTTCTGCGGAATTTAAGATTTTCCTAGAATCTTTATTCTGAGAAACTCTTTAGTAAGAATCTTCCAGTTTCTAATATGTAAATGTTTAGTAAGGTTTTCTATCGTTTGGCCGAATTTCATATGCCATAATGTATCGTTTGCATAATTTTTATTTATTGTCATAAAGTAATTTATTTTTGAAACAGTATTTTCACCAGAATTGATATTATACTAACCGAACCTATTCAATTGTAAAATATGATATTTAAAAAATCCTGAAAACAGCACGGTTCTATGGATTTTATGGCAAACGTTGCTATAAAAAGTGAAATTATGGCAAATGAAATTATGAGAAGTTAGTTATTCGGTTTAATAAATGTATCAAAGCTATTAAATATGATAGTGGTATGTGATAATACTAAAATATTGTTAATGTGTTTTATGTTTTGATAAAACCTCAAATCGTGTAATATAAAAAAAAGTATATCTTTATTTTGACTAACATAGCATCATAGTGTCAGCAATACATAAAACTACTTACTTACCTTCTGGTAAGGTAAAATGTCCCTGTGGTCGACACGCTGATGCCCAATAGACGTCACCCTGCTGCCATCTCTATTGCTAATGACATAAGATTAAAGATGCCAACTATTGGGACAGCGACGACCACTCGTATAAATACCTCAGTGACATTTTACGAACCTTCGTTAAAAAAAAACTTTTGACTTTTTAACGTCTCTCTACCACCTGTTTTACGCCATTTTTTGCAGCTGTCACATATTGGCATATCTGAACATGGCAACCCAGCCGAGTATAAAAAGAGTTATGACCAGGGATGTAACGGATGTGGTTTTATCGGAACCGAAAACGGTACCGGAACCAGAATCGGAGCCTGAGTGATAGGTGGACGAGATGTTAAGGGTAGGTCTACTTAACCTGAGGGTCTATTGCGTAAAGCTTCTGTCACTCGCGATCACGATCAAATGATAGTTTTCGCATACAAAACTGTCATTTGATTGTGATCGCGAGTGACAGAAACCTAACATAATTAGCCCTCTGTATGTTTTTGATGTACGCCGCTCATGTCCAGTCGCCGCGGTAAGCATTACATCCGATATAACTTCCGTTTTAAAAATAACGGAACCGGAACCGAAACGGATGTTTAATATCAAACGGAAGTTCCGACTTAACGGAAACGGAATCGGAACTCCGTAACATACCTGGTTACGACAATGGACTTTATGTACAATCTGTGTCAAAATCAAATTCAAATGTAAGAGTTACGACGGTGCATCTTATGTAGGTACAGTCTATGTCAAATTGAAATTCAAATGTAATGAAGGTTTCACAGAGGCGAGATATCGCTAGATGGCGTTAGTATCGTGAAGTCGTTTGACGTTTGTTGTTATTTAACCAATGAGGGCTATCGCGTGAATTCGCCACTAGAGGCGCTAGTGTAGCGTGAGGTTTCCGAAATATCAAATCTCATAGTTTTTGGGTGAGCTACGCGGGTTTATTTATAATTAGAATAATTTTGTGAATATTTTGCAATATCTGAAATTAATTATGGCAAATATGCGTTCCGGGGCAATGAATGTCTGTGTTTTGAGACAGTTTTGTCTTTCGGAAGCCTTTGTCCTCCCTTTTTTCCGAACAAAACTATGCAACACTGTGGCATGCTCGATATTTTTATGGTACGGTTTTAAGGTGTATTAAATATGATTTTAATCTAAACTTTGTTTTCACACCCGTAAAAACAGACTTTGAAAGCCATACTTAAATACCTCACGCAACAGTGCGCCATCTAGTGAGACAAAAAACGATAGCCCTCATTACGAGCGAACGTCAAACGGATCTCACGTTACTACGCCATCAGCGACATTTCGCCTCTGTCAAAACCCGCAAACGTCACGATCGTATCAGCAGGGCTACTACGAAACTCTAAACTCGAAGTTCGTGTCGTGCGAACACCGATCACACGACACGTCGAGTTTCGATCGTAGTATCAGCTTGGATCGAAAGGGCTACGTAGTTCACACAGTAGTACAATGATGGTTGCTGTGACAGGCTAGATGGCGCTAGTGTCGCGAGCTTCGTTGGTCAACTTTGACACTTGCATCACGTTTGTTTATTTATTTATTTGTGATACACAGGTAAAATACATTGAGTCGTACAATATAATAAGAAAAAGTTCTCTGCGATCTACCTAAAAGGCGTACAAATTTTCAACATAAATCTAAACAATAAAAAAAAAAACTACAGTAAATATCACAGTACTAATATTATTATTATACAAGGTGCTATTATTATTATTATATATTATTACAGTATTATTAATTATTAGCAAGTCTTATTATTATTATCATATCATATATATACAGCAGCAATGATTATAATATTTTATAACAGAGTCACGATAAAACAAATAGGTAATTGATTGAAATGTCAGGTTTTATTAATTAGAAATTCATCAATAGTATAATATTCTTCAGTTACTAGCCTTGCCTTCAAATGTTTTTCAAAATTATTAATATCTAACTCTTTAAGGCCTTCGGACAATTTTGATTTGTGATTGGTTGGATGATAACTAAATGAGCCAATCGCAGACTGCAACGTCAAATGACTTCTCGCTACTAACGCCATCTAGCGATATTACCTCATAGTTTTTTATTACATCGAAAAATGTAAAATATTGTTTTTAAATAATATGTACCTAGCCAATTAAGTTTTTTCTATTGATTTGAAAGGTATATGTTTAGAATCCGAAGACAATGCAATAATCGGGTTATAAGAAGTGTTTGTTTTGTTTTTTACCTAAAACTGTCTTGGCTATTCTTGTATTTAAAAGACTTGCTTGTTAGGTGGCATTTTGTTTTTGTGTTTGTAAATATATGTAGTTGCAATTATATTGCTGTTTTATTTTAAAGTACCTGGGCGACCGAGCTTTGCTCGGGCTAAAACTCGTTAAAGTCAGTAACGCAAATAACGGCTCTACCTTTGAAATAACGTGCAGTGTTAACTCTATCTGCGCTCAATAGATGGCGTTGTCTGAGCAAATAATTTTCTTTTATCCTACTTATATTATAAATGTGCAAGTTTGAGAGTCTGTGTGTATGTTTTTTCTCTCTTCACTCTAAAATGGCTGGACGATGACGTAAATAATTTCTGAGGAGGAACTAAAACAATTTCTTTGCTCACCCTCGACCTTATGATAGCTAAGTTTATGCAAGATATGCGTGTTCATGCAGTTCCTCCAGTTACTTAGTAGTTGCAGTTAGTGTATTGTGGTGGTGGTGATAGATGGGTTTGTGTGATTTGTGTGTGTTCTCACAGTGTGGAGGTGGAGGAACTGCTTGAACACGCATATCTTGCATAAAGTTAGCTAACATAAGGTCGCGGGTGAGCAAAGAATTTATTTTAGTTATTTGATATGGTATGGACCTCCGCAAAGTAACGCCTGATTCAATAAATTAATTTCTGAGAATTCTTTGATTTTTTCTTGTCTTATGGATTAAGATGAAATTTGGTATGTATAATAGAGCTCAACGTGTGGAATAGACGCATACTTAAGCTACTTATTATTCATGAAACAAACTATTCTATTTCAGAGCACATTCCACTCTTCTGTTGAACTTCTATGGGACAGGAGGTAGACAGATTTAAAAAGAAAAAAACTATTTTGAAATGACACAAATTTATTACAATTACTGTGATATTCAGAAGTTAAGTACTAAACAGATACAAGAACAGCTAGTAGCAGCATACGTACAAAATACAGGCATACATACACCCATAATACACATAAGTACAGTCGTACCATATTGACCATTAAAGACAGAAAAGATTTTGTAGACTCTGTGGTTGACAAGTATACCTAACTTATTTTATTTGTTAAAAATTACATGATTCTTCTGAACCATCTTTAATGATCAGTTGAGTCTTCCCTTGCACAAAGTATCTGCAATCACTCGGCGTTAACAATGACATAGTCAACGTTTCTCCGAATAACGTTTGCTAGACTTCTCGTTTCACCGAAAATGATCATCTGCTAAATTGTGTTCTAAATTTCCGATAGCCAAGCTTAGCAATATAAATACAGGTCGATTTTGAAGTGGACAAATGTAAAGAGCTAAGTTTGTACGAAAATAATTTCGGCGAAAGAAACATTCTGCCAAACGTTCGGTAAACGATATAAATTTATGTTTTATTCTATAATACATGTATGTGCGTTGAAATGCATGAAACTCTTTGTAGGTATAGTAGAGATTTAAAAGATATTGGAAAATACAAAAAATCAATGAAAAAGGCTCTATCCGAATAAAGATACTATCGTATAAAACTGTAGTCTAATATTGGTTGTTATAAATACTAACTGCACGATAGAATTATTTGTAATTCGTTATAGAAAGGTAAAGGACATTCGTCTAGTAAAAATGTATAATATGTATGTATATCTAGTAAAACAAAGCACCCTGAACTAATGGTAGTCTGAATAAAAAATAACTTATATTATACGGACGGATTTAAATGAACTTATTTCTATGGAAATATTCATATTTCACACGTCAACGGCAGCGATGCCATAAGATAAAAGTATTAAAAATAAAAATTAAATTAAAATAACTTTGTACCGTACATTGGATATAGTTGAAACTTGAACAGAAACAATTACGTAAGAACAAAAATAATTATCTAGCCACATACGCCGCAGCTAAGTGTGTGCGACACATAATTTTTCAGGCAAAACTACGTGTATCCACCACTTTCCAAAGCGACGTGGTAAGTGGGTTGATATACCGCTTAGACAGCAATTTGCACGTTTGGCCGTGGTCTACTCAGGTGTTTTTTTAAGTAAGTACATGAAACATATTAAAAATGTGTTGCTTTTATAGTTATTCTCACTATATTTTTGAGATTCGTCAATTATTATACCTAGTAGGAAATAATGGTAATAGAAAAAATATACTCTCATATGTTAAATTATGATAAGTATAGAGTTTATGTTAAAAAATAAAGTATTAACAACTACAGTTGTGACAGATATTTATATTGTTGGATAGAAAATAAAATTGCTTGTCATTAAAAAAAATACACATGAGGGTATACCAGGCATATTTCTAGCATCATATCTCCTACTATTAGCTTTTGTATTTCTGGTCAAGTTCAATTGGATTCTTTACTAAAAGCCTCCACAGTTTCTCAAACCCTGCTTGATTCCTAAACTTAGATAATATAAGCATACCAACACAGTTTAGCCATCATTTTACAATACGCTATTCATGATATAAAAAAAAACCTAAATCATGGACGAGTGTAAAATTACGTTATTTTTCATGTTTTTAATATCCAAACATAGGTAAATATTTTAAGTATAAGGCAGTGATATGAATGGAAGAAAATATTTAAAAAAAACGCAATATTTTCACACAGTAAAGCTATTTAAAAATGCAGAAAAATTATACAAATAGCGTAAAAATTTATTTGTTTGCATTGTTTAAAATATGTATGTTTTGTACATCATTTAAAGAGATTACTATATTATTTGTTATTATTTACTACGCTTTTTTAAATTTATTTAAATACATACATGTAAGTCAATACGTTTTATGCGTAAACATTCACGTGTTTCTAAGATGACCTATCTGAAACATTAAAAATGTAAGCCCGGTTTACAAAAACTACGTACGTAACAGTTCATAGAGCAGGCGAATGAGACGGGAAAAGTTTTTTGGACAAACGCTATTTTTACCAAACGGGAATGGTAAATAGAAAAATTTATGAAACCTATCATTGGACAAATATTCGAACAAATTAAATTCGGTCAATGATTTTTAGTGTTTGAGATAAGTACCCGTTTTTAAACATTTTAAAATACACTTGACAATGCAAAATATTTATAATTTGCGAAGAATTTTTTTATACACTTAAAACTTCCCTCCTGGATAGCACTCTTTTTTATTCACATAATTATTTTATAAACTTATTTATCTGTAATATCAAAAAGCACACACAGTTCATATAAATGAGATTACTATTCGAGCATTATAACTGAAAATATACAAAAGAACACGATAGACTAAATCTTGAACCGCATACTAAAGAACAGTACAGATATAGTAAATATTACGTTATCTTCGTGTAAATTCGTAAACACGACTACTTCCGAATGCTGCTGACGTGTCTATAAATTATTGTATTAATAAGTGACATTTTTATATTAAATAAATAGGGTACTTTATTTATTAATAATGAATGTCAAACTATAAGTTTGAACAGGTATAAAATACATACAGTCGAACATAGAACCTCCTTTTTTTGAGGTCGTTTAACGGACTTTGATTTGTTGTATTCTTCGTATATTTGTCATCTGTTATAATGCTCATTTGCTTATTCTAATTAATCTATTAAACACCGTTTTAACTTAAATATAGACACTTAACATTTTCAATAATTTACTTCCTCGGTGGATCCAATACTAATTTTACTTTAATCGTATAAAGTTTCATGATGTTTAGGAAAGGCACTGTTTATCAGATATAGTTTTAAAACATGATATCAGTAGGGAGCGTGTTAAAAAAAACATACATTTTAAAAAGTATAATCAACGAAATACATAATGGTCATTTGACATAGTACAATTTTCGGTGGAACTATAATTAGACGAACTTTTTGATCGCATAATGTAGATATTTGTTAAGGTTGATGTAGGAATTATTGACTAAATATAATAAATGACATTATGTATTTTGTTTATAGTTCTTTGTAAATTATTATGTAATTTGTCACGAATTCTTTATTGTATTCTTTGTTGTATTAAAAAAGGTAAACTAATTATAACTGAGCGTTAAATAAACAACAAATTAAAAAGATTTAATTTGCGAAAAATCCTCGCACTTAACTGGTCGCCGTTTGTATCGGTATTCCAAAAAGAATAGAGAATAAAGAGATGATTAAAGTAAGTAACATCAGTTTGATCTGTTCTAACTTAGCTTGGTACAATAAGTTGGAAGAAGTCAGGTATATTTAACTCATCGGTATTGTTATAAATGGTTGACACTTTAATAGAAATGCGGTGAACATTCTTGATAAGTATGTATTTTTATTGAAAAATGCTTCTGAAAAATTATTACCGGCACATGTGAAAACATGATAATATTAATATCTAAGTTATTTCAAAATTCAATTGTTAAATGTTAAATTTCAATTTTATTATTTATTTTATTATAAAAGTATTTTTCAATGAAAAGACATCTCAAAAATAAACGTATCGTACCTGTGATACACTTGGCGACATTTTTTTTAAATTGCTGTCTTTTTATCATATCTCTATTCTTCACTCCCAATCTTGCGAACCAGTGCGCCACGTAGCCATTCCACAGATAAAAAATAAAAAAAAGTTTATGGTCTTTTTTTCGAGCCAAAGCTCGCGGCAGTCTTCCACAGCTGTAATTTTATTTTGTGATTTTGATATTAAATGGGATTAAAATTAAAATGTTTATAGGTTTATGAGCGGCCTTATTCCTTAGCCTCTTTAGGCTGGTCCGAGTACACTATTTCAGCGTATTCCGTTGATGGTGGCTGGGGTTTGTCAGCGGTTTGATCACCCAAAGCAAGTTCTGCGTACACGACTCCTTTCTTTTCTTCTGAGAGAGGCTGGAAAAAAATAGAGTATACATTGAATGTGTGTAAAATACTCGAGCGCACATATTTATTCTATAAATAAACATATATAAACCGTGAAACTCAGAATCATTTAGGTGAATCATTTAAGTAATGTAATTGTAAAATTTAAATCAGAAATGAAAATCTTTTTCATCTAAAAGAAATCTAAAATGTTCTAAATAATCAAACAGTGAAAATTCAGGAATAGTCTATAATTTTTTATCTTTTCAAAGCAATAAGAGTAGGATTGACTTATAATAAATTCGATTGTTGGCACCACAAACCACTATTGATGTTAACATTAAAATCATACGACTATTCTGCAAGTATTTATGCCGCAACGGGCTTTTTTATATGCCACTTTATATATATTATTTCTATTTCGCTTTCGGAGAGACCATCATTGCCAAGAAGAATGCGCCACAAGAAACTTGGCGGAGTCATTTTTCAAAATAAAGTAATAATGCAATTAACATTAATAATACGATTAATGACAATTATCTTAAATATGAAAGCTAGCATAAAAAAGTATGTATATCATCTGCACAATTTAGTCAAAAAATATGGGTTCAACCCCAAGCTAGCGCACATACAGAACTTCTTGTTTTTTTTTAAAGATTTAATAGTTGTTCATATTCACCTTATCCTGCTCCTGCGTCTCCGTAGCCTGCACCTTATCCTTCCCGCGGGGCAGCACCGCCCTCACGCGCGCGCCGAGCCCCGCCAGCCGGGACGGCCGTCCGCCCACCGCGCTCTCGGTGTCGCTACTGACAGACGCGCGTTAGAGTGGACGTATAGAGCGTGGGCGCTCGTTAGAGTTGACATGTAGAGCGTGGATGCTTGTAAGAGAGGACATATAGAGCACGAATGCTCGTTAAAGAGGACATAGAGCGTGGATGCTTGTAAGAGAGGACATATAGAGCGCTGGTGCTCGTTAGAGTTAACATTTTAGAATGAGAGAAAAATAAGAGGACTTATTGGAATTTGTAATTAACAGACCCGAGACTTATAATAAGTTCGGGGTAATTATAATTCGTTTTTTATAGTAATATTTAAGTACCGGGTGCTGTTATTTACATTTTAGAGTACGAAAATTGTTTTAGAGTAGGTGGCGAAAGTAAGAAAATATTTTTTAGATTAAGATTACATAAGCTAGGACTGAAGCATGGAAATTTGTTAATTTGAAAATGTTACTTACACGCAGTGTCTAAACGCTGAGAGAAAAGAGCGTCGAAGTTAATAAGAATATTAAAAATGTGGCAAAGCGTGAAGTGCAAAAGTAAGTAAACATTGTGTCAGGAATTAGTAACCTTAACTACAGTGTAAAAAATATAGTTAGTGACAAAATCACTTAAATCAAGTGCCAAGATTAGTAAAACCAGTGACGCATTTAGTAAATAGTGTCAAAAATGTAAAAGTGTCAATATTAGTAAATATAGTGCTAAAGTTAATAAATTTTGACAAAAAGTGTCAAATTAGTGTAAAGTGTCAAAAGTTAGAGACATACGTTCTAGAAGGCAGCGGGAACCCCTCTATAAGCACATCCCCTGCTGGCGTCCTTGACAAAACAGGCTTTATTTACAAGGCAATAAGGTCCACATTGCAACATTTATAGTGCGACATTTAATACAAGCATGTTATTAAATTGTACATAATTTTATACAAATTAGGTAAGTTTTTTAACGTTTAAGCCGCATTTTTATAAAGTGATAGAGGCGAAAATATTACTTACTAAAAAAAGTTTAGATAAAAAATATTAAAACTCTGAATTTTCAGTACCTATACAAGTATCTAATAAAAAAAAAAATGATCCAGTGTAATATTAGTTTCACCTCATCTTGATTACTTATGCACAAATAAATTAAATATGTGTTATATTATTTTGATTTCCCAATATAAACAAAACAAATACATATTCACATGTATTAATTTTTAAAATACATAATTTATAACACTTACGATTCCCCGGAGCTCTTGGTGTGGTCACGAGTTCTGCTTCCTAAAAAAATATTCAAAAAACCTCTATAAAAAGTAACTTAGTCAAATGACTGAAATTAAAGCTACGAGTAGGTACTTTTAAACATAATTTACCGCCACGAATTGCACACGTCACTAACGACATTTGCAAGTGATTAAATTGTTCGGAAGAGTAGACCGGTTGCACTTTAGTGTCATTGGAAAAGCACGCTCAGCATTACGAGTCTAAGCTAGGGATGACGATTCTTTCCAGAAAATATCGATTCTCGAATCGATCCGTATCGAGGCCTGAAAAATCGATTTACAAAAAAAACGAAGTCAAAAAGATCGATTCTCTAAAAATCGATCTTTTATTGATTTGCTTTTCTAGCTCGTATTTTTAATATTTTATGTAAATAAAATTATGGAAGAAATTACCTTAGTAATCGAAATCCGCAGTACGTATCGTACCTTTTACTTTCCTATCAAATACTATTAGCGAAAGTGGGGCAGCACGATATGAAGTTCTAATTACGAATTTCGACCAAAAAATTGTTAAATTAAAACCGAATCTAGATTCCGGATTCTCCATACTCGATATTCAATGGCGAAATACCGATTCACTAGATCGATGCAGTACTATGAATCGGTGTTAAAAATCGATGTTTTCCGTTGAAATAATCGATTCTACGATTAATCGATCTAAGATCGCCATCCCTAGTCTAAGCAACTGAGATGCAGATTCAAATCTCGACTAACTGGTTTGTTAATTTAAAGCAAAATAATCGACAGTATTTTTAACTGTGTTTACAATTGATCATTGACGCTGATCACTTTAATAGGATTCATAAATTCAAATTAAATCATCTAAATTTTTGACAGTGTTATAAATAAAACAAGTAATTATTTTAATAAATACTTTATATTCGTCGTATTCCGTTAAATATGGTTCGTAAACATTCAGTAATATACAATTACTAACGGATAAGTCTTATAAAGTGAACGAGCTCTTAAAACGACGCGACTGAATACCCCTTCGTAAAAAATATGGCTTGTCCCTCTTATATCGTCCACAAATTGTAGCCTCGGCTACTTTTCATAACACAATGTTTTGTTAAAGTCTACTTTGACTGTATGGGTAATATTTATTACAAAAAAAAAATTGCGTGACTAAGTCATGTTAGAATATCACTGTGTTTTTGATGTAATCTTCATTGTTCGTACATTTTTCTGGACAGTTTTCTGTAAAAATTGCCGAATATTTTTTTTAATCATTTGGTAGAAATACAGGAACTCTAACATTAATAATCGAAAACGACATCCAAGATTTGATCCAAATCTACAGCAAATTCGTAAAAAATGAGACCAGAACAATTAGACGGTTGAAACGCTTGAATGCCGCTACATCCACCTACTAGGTGGCTTCCCGATCGTGTAAGCAGCACTCAAAGAGTAGATTATGAAACTTAATGACAACAGCCGGAGAGAGAACTACGTGTCAACGACAGAGACGGGGAAGTACTAAAGGTGGAAGTGTATTGGATTTAAAGCACAAATCACGTGAGCAGTTTAGATTTCATTTAAAAATTACAAAAGGGTCTTCAGACGCGTCGCGTATTAAATTTATTTAAAAAACTTTTCAAAACACCTAAGATTATTTTGCAGTCCGCAAAATAATTCAGTTTTAGGTATTTAAGATAACTTGGCAAAGGTGCAAAACGGCAGTAATAGGTAATTGACAAATATATCCTAAACGTATTGGTTGAGTGAAGAACGACTTACGAATCCACAAGAGCCTTTTTCTTGTAAGTTTGTCGTAAAAAAAGTCTCAAACGCTTCAATAGACTGTAAAATTGATTTTTACAATTGGCTAGCAGGCGATATGACCGTTCAGTTCATACAAAATTTACGAGGAATTTTTTTGACAGCTTATTGATTGGTGCTGTTAAATAACCTATAAGCAAATAAATTAGCCATACATCTTCAATAAACTACACTGATAATGTAACGCGATCGAAATATTTTTTATGACTAACTAGAGCTCTGGGCGATAAGAATAAAGTTTCGACCTTAAAACTAAACCGGTACAAAAATAATATATTAAACGCGAGATATTACAAAATCACAATGCAGGTGACTTAACATAACTTAGCAATTGTAAAAAACAGTAAATGGCCTGACCCGCGCGCTTCTAGCGAGTTTCTATGATACCTACTAATTTACTAGTTTGTAACCAAATTGCATTTACTAAAAATTACAATTGAATTAGTCATTCCGCCAATTGTAATTAATTGATTATAAAATATTGGTAATTCTTAAAACGATGTAAAGAAAACTAAAGAGCTATTGAGTGATATTATCGCTAGCGGCGCGTGAGTATTTTTAATGCCAAATCTATTAAAAATGATACAATTGTATTAAAAGAATTGTTGTTTTACGATTTATAGGGAAGCAAACCGTTTTTGACTCTAATAGTTTTTTTGGAAGTACATATTTCAAAAAGTCATACAATTCTGTAAAAAAAGTTGTACCTTGTTTGAATTTTTTTTATGTGATGGAAAATTCGTGATTTATATAAAAAAAACATCAAAACAGCTTGTGATCCCATTAATTATACAAAAATAGCTAAATTTATATTAAATGCTAAGCTTAAAAAAGTATAAAATACAAATTACTTAAAAAAGTCGTTTTTACTACGAATTATATACAAAAAATATTATAGAAATGGTGGTACGAACACATTAAGCTAAATTAATTATAATGTACTTACATATAAACACTTGTATTTCGTAGCTGGATGCAACGAAATTTAATACAAATATTTCGCAAAAAACTCTAAACTAGTTACAACCGGTATTATTTTTACAAATAATTTGCTAGTTTTTAGTGGCATGAGGGTAAAATATGAAACAAGGACTCATCATTGACTTATTTACGGATACATTTAAATTTAGAATTGATAACGTTATGACGATTGTGCTAATAAACAGTTATATTTTATCCCATTTTCACCCTTATATGTTTTATTTATTTTACTTTACTTAATTTATGCGATGGGATTATGTTTCGTTGTTTCTATAATTATTGAGATTCTAATGACATGTTTATAAAAACGAGTGGTTTGTATCGAAAGTAATTTTAAATTAATAAAAATATACCCTATTGTAATGTAACTAATACCGAATTCCGTAGACAAAAGCTTAAATACGCAAAAATACCTTAATATTTAAAACTCCATTACCTATTAATTTTAAAAGTATTTAAATTGTAAAATCTCTTTATTAAAAATTCTAAATCAGTATCAATGTTTAATGTTACATTATATTCTAGAATATATTAATAAGTAACAGTTCATTTAAACACATCTGGCACTAACGAAACTAAATTTAAAACAAACGTCACTGTCACTTCATTGCGAGATCAAAATGTCTAAGAAATGAAGTAAAAAAAAAAAACAATATGGAGCCGTATTTATAAAATTTAGCGTAAGAAATATAATTAACTTTATACCATGTGACAGAATTATTAATCGTTTCGTTAAAATATTAAAAAGTTGAATTAAAATTAAACTTTTGAATAGAGAGAATCTGGCTACACCTAAATTTTAAACTGCAATTTAATTTCAATTACACATGCAATTTTCAGTGAATGAAACTAAAATTTACAATTAGTTTTTTGAAATTTAGTCGCTAACTAAAATTGTTATTGTAATTTCTGGACAGTTAAGAGTAGAAAAAGAGGGCGCCACTATTGTGCACTTTAATATTTTGAAGTAAGCAAAGTTGAAGCCTGTTATTTAGTGTTTTTCTAACCTAAAGATTCACTTTTTGTCCTCAAAACAAACAGAACAAGATTTAAGTATTTATTTCGATTGAATTTCATTGTATTTTAGGGTACTGATTTTTGGAAATACCTAGAAAATGAGTGAAAACCAAAATAGATGTACCTACCGCAACGTCTTTAATTATCTAAGACCGTAACAAATCTACTACTGAATTGAAATTTTAACGAAATTAGCAAAATTGTAACAATGCTGAGAAAATTGTGTTAAAACTGAATTACATCTCCACTTTCATCAAATTTCCTCAGTTTAATCACATTTTTACGGTTCTGTACCTCAGAAAACAAAAACGGAACCCTTATAGGATCATTTTGTTTTGGATTTCATTACAAATTTGTTACAGTTCATTTATTATGATTCTCATCCAAAAATTGTTTTGATTTTCATATAAATAACTAAGTAACTTCTTGAAAATTTTATTTGAATACACTTTAAAACGGTATTGAGCGATATTAGTTCAAATGTCGGTCGAAACTAATTTATTGAGTGACAAGAAGTTGAATTTTAAATTAGAATTTTGTTTGCTACTTCAAGCTGGAACAAGCGTCACTGCCGTCATGATTGTGACGCGGGAAAAGAGCAAAATATGACATATGACACTGGGCGTAGCGTACTGCTAATACTAGAGAGTCAAAGTGTCGAAACTTGAGTCGATAAAATTAATAATTTAAAATCTTAATCATAATTAATGTCATCATTAATCAGATTATTACGCTAATTTTATTGAGAATATTAGTGAAATTCTAGGTTGGAATATTATTTGCCACTTAATTAAGGCTAAACGGAGTTTGCAAAGAATATTTGTTACTTTAATTAATAAGTACCATAAAAGATCCATTTATCACTAAAACGTTTCATGCATATTACGTTTTTTCATTTAATTGTGCGTTGAATTTAATTAATTGATTATAAAAATCTAAGCTTAAATTTGTTTTATATAAAATAGTTCTTTATGTTTAAATATTTTACGTCAGTCATATTCAGGCTACAACTGAAATATACTTCCATTTATTTAGACAGCAGCAACTTTTTTTGAGTAAAACGAAACGTGCATTAAGTGTTACCCGCACCATGCTAGAATGAAAGCACTGTAAGTAACATTAGGGTTGGATTTGCTACTCGTAGCGATTTTCAAAATGCTAGTTCGTAACATTTTGGACTTGTAATTTTTTTGTGTATCATCTGCTGTTTTGACGCTATTTAAAGAATGTAAGGTGAAGACGATTTTTGCATATTATATGTGGATGTGGCAACAGATTTTGTTTCTTTGAAAATGTGTCAGTGTTGCCAAAGAGCAAAAACAGACAGAAAATGCACATTTTGAGTAAAGCTGACAGCAAATCCAATCACAACGTTCTTACACACCGCACAGTATTCTAAATCTACATGTCGCTCAACAGCAGCGTCAAGATCGCAGCTTCAGTGACGCCGTTGACGCTAACTTGTTACATTTTAATTTTACCCGCTTATCATTAATGTCTTTATTTCCTGTGAACCTCTACACAGCTGTGTCGGGTTTCTTAGTGTCACCATTGCCGATGTATTCGTGGTCGTGACTCGGGTTCTCGGCGCCTTTGACGTCGTCGTGGGGGGGCAGGGGCGCCTCGGAGTCCGCGTCCGGTGGTGGGGAGCCTAAACAATATATAGCGATCAAGACTAACCTAGCGAGAATCTTGTATAAGTTTCTAGAACAGTCTGGAGCAAGGGAAATGGTTAAGTAGTGCTCAGCCGGTTAGCCGCGTGTTTTTATAATATTAGTTAGTTGTGTTTAGTGTTTTAGGAGAGATTTCAAAAGGGTCTTGATTTTTTTTTACAGTTTTTTTACTGGGATACAAGTGCGCTGCAGTGAGACGTTTCTAATTTAACTTGCAATGTATGTTTGTTTAAGTATAAAGTCAATTTTCACCCATTTTCAGTCGGTTGGGTGTCATTAGAAATAAAATCAATAAAAAATGTTTTTAACGCATTCACTGCCACCTGGCTTCCACAGGTGCCACAGACGCACATGTGCGTTCAAAATGTATGAATAGTTATGACAGCGGCACTGGGAGGAAGTTCCAAAAACGCATATATGCGTCGGTGGCAGTGAATGCGTTAATTTTTTATACAGAAACTCAAGCTTTTTTGCATTAGCCATGAAAATGGCAAAAAAATCAGGCATCACTTCTTTAATTAGGAATCAATTTGATTGATTCTTTTCTACATTGTATCAAATCGGATCAGGAAAACATTCGGAGACATTTAATTATTCTATTTTAAAATTAAACGCTCGCGCTCGATTATCAGCTACCAACTCGTTGGCTTTACGGCCTCGCAACGTAATGCAACTTGCACGATTTTTTTTGCAAGTCTAAACTTGGCTTTATGTTACTGTTGAGTGTATAGGTTAGTTTATGGACAATGAGGGCTATCGTTTTTTGTCTTTCTAGATGGCGCCACTGTTTTAAGTGTGGCTCTCAGTCTGTTATTACGGGCGTGAAAACAAAGTTTAGATTAAAATCATATTTAATACACCTTAAAACCGTACCATAAAAATATCGAGCAACCACAGTGTTGCGTAGTCCCGTTTTGTTCGGAAAAAAGGGAGGACAAAAGTTTCCGAAAGACAAAACTGTCCAAAACACAGACATTAATTGCCCCGTAACGCATACCTAATTGCTATAATTAATTTCAGGTAATGCAAAATATTCACAAAGTTATTCTAGTTATACTTAAATAAACCCGCGTAGCTCAACCAAAAACTATGAGATTTGACATTTCAGAGACCTCACGCTACACTAGCACCTCTAGTGGCGAATTCATACGCGATAGCCCTCATTATGTTAGACTACTATACTACTACAGGTGTTTTGTGTTTTTTTTCTTCTACTGTATCCTCTTCGCTTTACGTTGTGATGTGTACTTCGTATTGAGCAAGTGTAAGATGTTCCTTTTCGTTAAGAGAAAGGTGAATAATTATTTTTTCTATTTAGAATCAATATTTTTCAATAAAACCTACCTAGTCTACAGATGGTGCTTGGCGATGATAAATCACTAAGTACCTAATTTTAAAACAAATGTTTCGAAGACAAATTTCACTATGTCAACTGCTTGTGTAATGACAAAGCATAAATCATGTAAAACTAGGTTTAGAATTTAATCTAGCAATATTTGTTTTGTTTTTATTATTGTTTTTTTTGAAATCTGGCTGACTAATTTAGTGGTTTAGACTGAACGTTCTTCTTCTTTTTAGTTTTTATCGGATTACTTATTTCAATAAGTTTTAGTTTCAAAATAATTTGAAATAAAATTTTCCGATTTTAGAATTAAAAAAAAAACCTTGACCTATGGAGTTAGTTTTCTTTGGAATAATCCATGTTGATTCAGAAATAACGTTTGTACATTTACTTTTGTTTAAATGTGTGTGTGTGTGTGTAGAATTAGTCAAACACAGTGTTCCCATCACCACAAAACTACGATCAATGGACTGCCACCCTAACTACTTCGTGCTAATTTAGAATTAGTAATGGTATAACTAGTTGTTGCCCGCGTCTTTGCCTGCATCCTGTGGAAACTTCACGCGTTCACGTACAAATAAACCCTATATCACTCGCTAATAATTTAGCTATCTGAGAGTTGAAGAATTTTAAAAGCGGTTCAATAATTTTTGAATTTAACCATTTCTCTTTACAACATGAGTTTATGTACATTTTGAATAAATTGGAACAAAGCTAAATTGCTCCCATAGTTTTAATGTAAGCTTAGTGTTTATTGTATATGCAATTTTAAACATTACAATGTAATATTTAAACACATGCAGCATGGTTAAGTTATGCCAAGTTAAAAATTTGACATTCCTTGACACATTTCAAAAGATAAATTTTAAAAAACGTTGACGAATCATGCTTTGAAATTTGGTAAATCATCATTATTATGAAGAAGTCAAGACATGCGTTAGTTTTGAAAAAAATAATCATGCATAATTGTAAAAAAAAAAGTTTTTTCCATTCTTGATCGCTAAATATCGTTCGTTTTAAATGTAATTAATTCTAAAGCTATACAATTAATTATTATAAGACATTTAAACATTGACATATAAAGTAAAACAAAACCTTAAATAACTACTGTCAAAAACTGTTACTTTTTTTTTCAGGAATAAGGATTTTGGAAAACTAAAGTGCATAGGTCTGTAGCATGAGGAAAATACTTAAAAAAGGGAGCATTCATTGCATGCCTAAGTATTGAAATAATGACACATTGTCTTTCTCCAGTGGCATAATTAAGCAATAAATTACAATTGACATTTCAGTCAATTGTCAGTTACAATTACATGGTTACGATTTGTACCACTAGAAGAAATACATTGTGGGATAATGGTATAAAAGCAAAAATAAGCAAAATGCACGTAAAACGTCCTAAAATGATAAAATACGAGTCATTCATTCATTTAACAATCGTGGCTTTACCACAAAAAACTTCAAACACAAAATGTCAGTTTGCCGATCCGCCGTCTGCATTCGAGATTTTTTCGGTCCCAACGGCCAATGGCCGGTTTTTTAATGAATTAAGATTTTATCTTAAACTTTTTAAAATTATAAAAAAAAATCTAGACAAAATCTGCAATTTAATGCAATAAAATCTGAATTGCAATTTGCACAATTTATAACTATTAATAATTAGAATTAACTATCAATCAAACTAACAATTACATTCAAAGTAATTTCACTTCTCCATTGCCTCACTTTAATTAAAAATCTATTGCAGATCCAAATCTCTAAGTCTAGATGATCGTTCTAAATAGATAAAATAATATAGACATTTTGAGACGAACGTGCTGTTTAGGCGTTCCTAATAGGGATTTAATGCAGAAATCCACCCTTCTCAACTTCCACATAAAAGAACAGGTCGCATAGACAACTCTAACACCAAACGAGACATAGTTAAAAGTAAATTTTGGAAAAGTCGATCAGACGCAGCTGTTTTGCATGTGGTTGCAGAGTAGCAAAGAGAAACGCTGTAGTTTAGTTTTTTTGTCACGCGCCGCGGAGCCCCTAGGTTTTGTGGGTACAAAGGTAACATTGCCTTTATAGGTAATCTGGCCCTAACAGCACGCACGTGTCTTTGCCTATTATTTATTACTAACAAGGACACAGTGTAGTGAACATACCTGCGAAGCACCACCGGTCGGTGGCTTTGGCGAAGACTGCCAGGAAGACAGCCAAAAGCAGCACCAGGACGGCCACAACTATGCCCACTATAGCGCCTGCGTCGAGCTCCACGCCTGTCACAAACAAGTTTCAGTTCACCGAACAGATGCTTCACCGAACAAATGGTTCGCCGAATTTTCGTTTAGCAGAATGTGCAGTTGATCGAATAAATAGTCTTTCAGGGATAAACAGTCAAAATCAAAGGTGACACTGACGTGATATAAAAAGTTAAGCATTAATTCGAACACCATTAATTTATAAATAATTTAAAATGTCAATGTACAGTAACGTGTCACATAACGTGACGATCACGATGACAGGTTAAAGGTGTTTGAATTCATGCTTAACTTTTTACAAAATAAATTTAAAAAATCTGCATGCTTGATTGTTATTTATTTTTTAATATAAAAATGCATAAAACTCTTAGACTATAAAAAATAGCTACTCGCGGCAAGGGACACAATCAGTACAAGTTATTATCAAATTAACATCAAATACTGTTTAAATAGCATTCACGACATGACTTATTAAAATGAATGAAAACATGCAAAAAAATCTGTATTCAAAAACATCCATTCCTATAAGTCGCAGGCTCCTACTCTATCAGCCTTTCACTCTATTCTATTCTACCATTCGTCAGGATTCTAGAATCGTTCCACTTATTTAGATAGTAATTATAATGGAGAGATATGATAAATATAAATAGGAATAATAAAAAATATATACACCTTATTGTTTACTTCAAAATATTAATATATCTGGAGATATTGGAATCATTCTTGGATAATATATAAAAAAATTACAAATCAAATTATGTAAATCAATAAAAAAAAACAAAGTAAAGTACGACGTAACAAGAGTGGAAATGAAAAGAGGGAACGTCTTTTTTTGTATCTTTCGCGTTTTTGATGTACTACCTACTTGAACATGGCTACAATTTACTTTTTATTAGCTAGCTATTTCACTTAGCTTTTTCCCTTTTTACACTATTTTACGTCGTACTTTACTATTAAAATTATGTACAACTAAATACATATGTATGGGTACATATGTATTATTCATTATTTATTATGTATAGAAATTTAGTACAATAATTATCAATCGATCTTTTCCAATGCCATGCAAGCTTCATTTTCAAATATCAATTAGTTTTATAAGACCTAATTTAGTGTCTAAGCAGACTATGCCGAAGTTGCGCGACCGAAATTTCGTGGCTGATTTTATGTTCCGAAGTATTCGGTTGTCATTGACACCATAAGCGCGGGAATTACATTACAGAAACTCGGCGTGATTTGGTTACGCCTGTTTAAGTATTAACATTACATTTTATATTCTTTCAAATTCTTCTTTGTTGATAGTTAATTTTACTTTCGGAATGTATTATCGGTAAAAAGCTACCTCAACATTTAATTTTGAAATTCAAAATACTTTTACTTAATTTAGGCTATCACAAGAATTAGGAGAAATTATTATGAATGTCAAAAAATCTACTCGGTGGTAGATTTAATAGAGCAGGTGTAATAATGCCGAAATTTGGTCATGTAATTTCGGCAGTGTGCTTAGACACTAAATAAGGCTTTGATTTATGGATTGTACGAAAAAATCGCAAAATGATAAAATGCATTATTTTTAAACGCAGGCTCCTAGACTATCATTCTTACACTTTCTTTTCTTACCGTACAATCTGAGCGGCAAGAACGATGCCTTGTATGCTGTCGGTAGTACATAATAACTTGTTAAACTTGAGCCAAAAGATGTATGAAATGTAAATGATGTTACATGTTATTGTTTTGTATGTCAATAACAATTGTACAAATAAATGTGTTTTAAATGTATGACTATCCAGAATATTTCTGCAGATGATTGTCTGTCTGTTTGAACACTTTGGTGGGGGTTTTTATTGGGTTTAATTTATGATTTGAATATAGACAGTTGTATGGAAAAAAAGATACAGAAGTATTCAGTCTTACCCAATCATATTTATGCAGAAATATTTCAAATTAAATTTATGACAAAGTGATATCATTAATTATATTAAGTATTATTATTGTCTGCCATTATAATGATTGTTATCACAAGTTACGTCGAAACCGAATGTTACTGATGAGTATGAATATGGTTGCATACGAGCACAGAATAAGTAATAGTATACGAGTTTGAAGATGGGTGTAAATATGAATATGTTTTATAACATAACGTGGCTTTAGCGAATAAAACCCAAAATTATAAAAAAAGTAATTTTAATGCGTGTACTACAAGGGTAACAGATTAATCTGTCATCTCCCAGGATAACAGGATCAAAGGAATTTGGGCACAAATTTGTGCCTCTGGGAGAGGACAGGTTAAAGAAGAATGACATGTATGTAGTGGCACTTTGACACTGGATGTGACAAATTCTTAAATGCCTGTAGAGTACAAATAGCAACTTTGCTGTAGATGCTCCCAATACACTCAAGCGGCTATTAGGGGCCGGAACAGAATTATGAGTATTAGCATGAATGAACATAAGTATGTATAATTATTGGGAGCGACAAAGTTCGCATACTTTTCGCTAGTCATAATGTAATGTTTGTTCGACTCATCGTTTGTCATAATTTTTTTTCCCATTGATAACTAGCTGGTAGGTTAGGTTAGGTTTGTTTTATAACTATGGATAATGTCTAACAGTGGATGGCACGCACCGCAAACTGCTGCCTCAGGTATTACGCTTCCTTGGGTTTCGCTTAGAATGAGTATGAATATTAATATGAATATGGGTGTGAGTATGCATACGAGTATGAATATGAATACGAGTTCGAATATGAGTATGAGTTTAAATATTTGTAAAAATACAAGTACGAATAATAATATGAGTATAAGTAGCAGTATGAAAATGAGTATGTATATTCACCGGCGGGCTCGTCCATAGTGCTGATCCGTACTGCGAACTCCTCCTGTCCGAGGTCGTTGCGCGCGCGCAGGTAGTAGACGCGATCTACGTCCTCTTTGCTCACTCGAGCGAGCACGAGAGAGAGGTTGTAGTAGCCGCCGCCCTGGGGAAGAAAGAAACCACGTTATTTTTTTAAAATTATTAAGTTTATTCTAAAGTAGGTATTATTAGCTTTATCTGCGTGGAAAACAAAAAAGGTTTGACAAAAGTTGGTAACCTAGAGTGACTTATCAGATGGATAGGCTCTGGTTACTAGTCTAGATCGTGATTTATCGGAAAGAGTCTCGACTTGGTAATTAGTCTGGGGACTTACCAGAAGGAGTCTAGAGTAAGATATGTGACTTACCAGAAGGAGTCTTGAGTGTGACTCGGTCTAGATAACTTACCAGAAGGAGTCGTCAGTAAGATACCATGTCACTGGACTGGGGGGCGACGTGTCTCTGCTTGGCCACGGTCCACTCGGCGCGGGGAGGGGGGTTGGCAGACGGTCACGTTCAAGCGACCTCGACGGACAGCTTCAGATCAAACATGTTGACCTGACCGGCTTCCAAGACAGGCGCCAGATGGTAACTAGTCTATGACTTACCACTCTTACCAGATAGTTGGTGGCTAGTCTAGGCCGTGACTTACCGGATAGAGTCTCGAGTTGGTAATTGCTCTGTTACTTACCAGAAGGAGTCTAAGTGTGACCTCTATCTAGGTGACTTACCAGATGGAGTCTTAAGTTAGAGACTAGACCAGGCGACTTACCAGGTGGATTGGCTCCAAGGCGGTCACGCTGCCATCGTCGCTGGACTGGGGGGCGACGAGTCTCTGCTCGGCCACGGTCCACTCGGCGCGGGGAGGGGGGTTGGCACGGACGGTCACGTTCAAGCGACCCTCGGCGGACAGCTTCAGACCGAACATGGTGATCTGGCCGGCTTCTAGACGCTTCGGCGGGTCTGTGGAATACAAGGAGGTTAAGTTTTCCATCCACAGCTGAACAAAGGCCTCCCACTTAGAACGCCACAATGAACGACCTGTTGCCCGCAACTCTCACGATGTCGTCGTGTTCTAAGGCCTTTACTAAAACTTTTTAATACGTATACATATGTTCAAAATAAGGTTACGCTTATTCAATTTATGCCAACACAATATTCCTCAATATTAACGCGCATAATCAGTTCAGTTATGCGAATTAATGTCATATCAATTAATAATTATGCGAAATAACGTTGTGCCAATTTGCATTAGGAATAATTCATGATCATCATCATTCCAGCCTATAAACATTCCACCGCAAGCTTTAGGCTTCCTCTCAGAATGAGAGGGCTTGGGCAATAGTTCCCAAACTGGTCCAGTGCGGATTTCCTCACGATGTTTTCCTTCACCGCCAAGCTCGTGCTTAAAACGTCGAAGCCTATTTTCACTCACAGGTCATAAAGCCAAACATCAAGCTGCAAGTGACAGCCAGCCTTATTGTTTTATTTCTAACGTAGGAACTGTCATCACATTAAAATTGGTAATAGTAGATTATAGTCGTGGCCTGGAAGTAGGTAATTGCTGGCTGAGTATGAGTATTAAACGGACGAGCTGGCGAGTCCGTTTAACTAATACGAAGCCAGTAATTGCTATTCCAGCGCCGAGACTAATTATAAAGTTTTTCTCAAAATTGGCGAAGGAAAAAAACTAAATTAGAATAAACCTTTTCTCAACAAAATATATTATGACATTTAATTTTATTCCAGTAAAATTCATGCTTTCCCGCCATTTTACATTAAAAAAAACAGCAGGTGTATTTTTCCACCGAAAACACCACAAGATCTGATAAAAAATTGTTGGAGTTCCAACAAAATAACTGATAACAGCCATTTGAGTTGGCTGTATACGACTTGTGCCAACATTTCCATGGCCGTTTTCAGTTTTAAAGTTTGAGACTCGACAATAATAAATTACTGTCGAGCTGGCGCGCCTGCAATCTTTTTAACTTTTTAATTTCTCGCTGACCATAAACTATGCACTTAGCCTTCTAATATGTAAGGAATAATGTAGACTTTTACGGTCATTTTTGAGAAAAGCACTCTCTTGGTCGACCATACCACCCTGTAGACCCCACAACCCGCCGTACTCACAGTGCACGCTTAACTGCCTGGTCGCTTCCCTCGGCCTCTGGAGTGCAGCGTGCTCGGCGCGGCACACCAGCCGTCTGCCGTCATCATCAGCAGTCAGGGTCCTCGTCACGTTCTGGCTGATGGTTTGAAGGTCGTCAGGAGTCTGCGGCGAGAGGACCGGCTGGTGGATGTTCTCTAGAAGCTGGGTGTCGTCTGAAAGAACAGTAACAGATTCCTGAGTTCAAGTTTTTAACAAGCTTTTATTTAGTTTCACCTGTCCCGTTGTCTGTCTGTCTGTCTGTAATCAAATCTTGCAAGTTAAATTTGACGAACTTCCAGTAGTCAGATTAACTTGAAATTTGGAATACTTATGTAAATCGCGTGACAATACAATAATCTAGTAGTGACATCCTGGTAGTCTAGCCAGGATCGTCTCCGCAGGACGGAACTCTTCAACGGTTAATGGCATCGACTTGAAATTTGGTATGCAAATGTAGTTTGGGTGACAATGCAAGTACAGTCAACAAAAAGTACAGTCAGAAAAAAAAGCTTGTATTAAAAATGTTTTTTTTATGGTTAGAAATGTATGAATGCAGTTTTTCTTGTTACTAAAATCGATGACAGGTTCCTAAGAACAGATCTTCGTATGTCTTATAGTTTCAGACTTTCCCATACTGACCGATCTGGATGTTACAACCTGTATAAAGTATGTTTTTTTGAACATACCTAGGTACCAGGTGATCTTGGCGGCAGGCCGCCCGTCGGGCACGACGCACATGGCGTCGAACCTGTCACCCTCGCGGAACACGGGCTGCTGGGGGCTCACCAGCTGCACTTCACCGGGGGCACCTGTCAAAATATACAATAGGAAAATGCATGAAATCGTCCATGTGCTTTCTCAACCTCGTATCTCCCCGAATTGTATAAACAAATCAACACTCTATCGTACTGAATATAAAGATGATTCCTAAGCAATGAGGGCTATCGTTTTTTGTCTCACTAGATGGCGCACTGTTGCGTGAGGTTTTTAAGTATGTTTCAAAGTCTGTTATTACGGGCGTGAAGACAAAGTTTAGATTAAAATCATATTTAATACACTTAAAACCGTACCATAAAATATCGAGCATCCACAGTGTTGCATAGTCCCGTTTTTTCGGAAAAAAGGGAGGACAAAGTTTCCGAAAAGACAAAACTGTCTCATACACAGACATTCATTGCCCCGGAACGCATATTGCCATAATTAATTTCAGATATTGCAAAATATTCACAAATTTATTCTAATTATAAATAAACCCGCGTAGCTCACCCAAAAACTATGAGATTTGACAATTCGGAGACCTACGCTACACTAGCGCCTCTAGTGGCGAATTCATACGCGATAGCCCTCATTTAATGTGGACAGATACGAGGTTGAGAAAGTACACGGACAATAAAACGAACAACGTAAAAATCATCAATATCTGTTTCAAATAGGCTGAAGTTTCTATGACATCTCTTTCTATTTTTTTTTCATTTCACTCTAAATTTGTTACTTTTACGGTATCCCGTGAAACCATATCGAAAATAAAAACTTAGACATGGATGTACAGAAAAACCAGAAAAAGAGACCAGCACTGGGAATCATAATTTGATTGCTTAGTAGCGACATCTCTTGTCTGGGTGAGCGGTTGGTTCCGAAAGAGTGTGACGTCTGTCGACGCCATATAGATGTCGCTAGTGCTGCTGCTTAAGTAGCAAAGTAGAAATAAGCAACTGAGATATGTATGCATAGGAAAAATTCGTGTCTAGATTCCTGTCCAGCAGTGGTGTAGGGGTTATAGCACGCAGCACGGAATGATGAGGACCTGGGTTCGATTCCCAGTGCTGGTCTCTTTTTCTGGTTTTTCTGTGCATCCATGTCTCAGTTTGTATTTTCGATATGGTTTCACGTAATATATAAGTACCTTTAAATGTCATTGGTAGCACTTATTAGTGTTTTGCGATAGTCAGCCCTGTGTATCTTACGCACACATTGACGCGTGTACAGACATCGTTGTGCTTATAGATTCAAGAACGCGTATTTTGTACGGCGTGGCCGCCCTGTGGTATAGGCTTGGAGTTTGTGGACGCTTGGCAAACTTCAGCAAGGGTGTAACTCAATGTAGTATAACGTCCATTATTATTCTTATACTAACGCGCCACGAGTAGGCCGCATGGTGGCTGTGACCTCTATGTTGCCGCTTTGGGGAGGCAGCACACAGCTGACGTTCCCGTTCCACTCCTCACGGATGTTTCTGATGCGGGCACCACATTCACTTCTGTGAACAGTTTAATTAGTATGTACAATTATGAGTATGGTCCTTGTATGATCATTTCATTACTATGTTTTAACTTGTTGACCATGTTTTACCCAGGATTATTATTATTATTATTTTTAATTAATTCTATTTCATTTTGGCTGATGTTTTTTAATTTACCACTATCATATACCTATTATTATTATTATTATTATTTGTATACAATTGAACGATCCTTTTGTGAATTTCTTATAATACCTGACATGTATTTAAATGTATTTTTCATTAGGTAATAAATAAATCTAATCTAATCTAATCTATGTGTGGTTTATTAAGGATTGGCATTATAGCGCTTACGAAACGCCAGTGTTGCCATGCGTGGCGCGCTTGACAGAGCCTGAGATCTGGACGCGGGAAAAGCGATCGTCAATTGTCAGTTTGTAAAAGAGTCTGGCCCGAGTCGACAGTCTCAAGGAACTGTTACGCGTTTCTTTATTATTATCTAGGCTTTTCCTTAAGTTATTGTGAATCGTTATGATAGCTGCATTTCTAAGATTTCAGTGAATGAGTGACGTATTGTTTTGGTTTTATCTTGTCCGCAATTAGTGGACTTTTGTTAGTTCTTCAAATAGTTTCATTCTCTGCCCGAATCCCACTGTTATGCCCACATTGATCATGTCAGGGTCGGATCCCGGCCCTCTAAGCCCTATCATACGACAAGCATATTAGTATTTAGTTTAGAGGACCAGATGGCCTAGGTTAGAGACCTGGCTACGAAGCTTGAGGTCCCGGTACGATTCCGTGTCGGGGCAGATGTTTATATGAAAAATACGAATGGTTGTTCTCGGGTCTTGGGTGTTTAATA
>NC_133499.1:560987-584458 GCF_025370935.1 Choristoneura fumiferana | reverse complement strand
AGACGAACGTGCTGTTTAGGCGTTCCTAATAGGGATTTAATGCAGAAATCCACCCTTCTCAACTTCCACATAAAAGAACAGGTCGCATAGACAACTCTTACACCAAACGAGACATAGTTAAAAGTAAATTTTGGAAAAGTCGATCAGACGCAGCTGTTTTGCACGTGTGGTTGCAGAGTAGCAAAGAGAAACGCTGTAGTTTAGTTTTTTTGTCACGCGCCGCGGAGCCCCTAGGTTTTGTGGGTACAAAGGTAACATTGCCTTTATAGGTAATCTGGCCCTAACAGCACGCCCGTGTCTTTGCCTATTATTTATTACTAACAAGGACACAGTGTAGTGAACATACCTGCGAAGCACCACCGGTCGGTGGCTTTGGCGAAGACTGCCAGGAAGACGGCCAAAAGCAGCACCAGGACGGCCACAACTATGCCCACTATAGCGCCTGCGTCGAGCTCCACGCCTGTCACAAACAAGTTTCAGTTCACTGAACAGATTCTTCACCGAACAAATGGTTCGCCGAATTTTCGTTTAGCAGAATGTGCAGTTGATCGAATAAATAGTCTTTCAGGGATAAACAGTCAAAATCAAAGGTGACACTGACGTGATATAAAAAGTTAAGCATTAATTCGAACACCATTAATTTATAAATAATTTTAAAATAAGTCAATGTACAGTAACGTGTCACATAACGTGACGATCACGATGACAGGTTAAAGGTGTTTGAATTCATGCTTAACTTTTTACAAAATAAATTTTAAAAATCTGCATGCCTGATACACATAAGGGACACAATCAGTACAAGTTATTATCAAATTAACATCAAATACTGTTTAAATAGCATTCACGACATGACTTATTAAAATGAATGAAAACATGCAAAAAAATCTGTCTCCTATTTCTACTCTATTACTCTATTCGTCAGGATTCTAGAATCGTTCCACTTATTTAGATAGTAATTATAATGGAGAGATATGATAAATATAAATATATACACCTTATTGTTTACTTCAAAATATTAATATCTGGAGATATTGGAATCATTCTTGCATAATATATAAAAAAAAATACAAATCAAATTATGTAAATCAATAAAAAAAACAAAGTAAAGTACGACGTAACAAGAGTGGAAATGAAAAGAGGGAACGTCTTTTTTTGTATCTTTCGCGTTTTTGATGTACTACCTACTTGAACATGGCTACAATTTTTTTTCACTTAGCTTTTTCCCTTTTTACACTATTTTACGTCGTACTTTACTATTAAAATTATGTACAACTAGGTAAATACATATGTATAGGTACATATGTATTATTCATTATTTATTATGTATAGAAATTTAGTACAATAATTATCAATCGATCTTTTCCAATGCCATGCAAGCTTCATTTTCAAATATCAATTAGTTTTATAAGACCTAATTTAGTGTCTAAGCAGACTATGCCGAAGTTGCGCGACCGAAATTTCGTGGCTGATTTTATGTTCCGAATATTCGGGCGGTCATTACAGAAACTCGCGTGATTTGGTTACGCCTGTTTCATTACATTTTATATTCTTCCAAACCTTTCTTTGTTGATAGATAATTTTACTTTCGGAATTTATTATTGGTAAAAAGCTACCTCAACATTTAATGTTCAAAGTCAAAATACTTTTACTTAATTTAGGCTATCACAAGAATTAGGAGAAATTATTATGAATGTCAAAAAATCTACTCGGTGGTAGATTTAATAGAGCAGGTGTAATAATGCCGAAATTTGGTCATGTAATTTCGGCAGTGTGCTTAGACACTAAATAAGGCTTTGATTTATGGATTGTACGAAAAAATCGCAAAATGATAAAATGCATTATTTTTAAACGCAGGCTCCTAGACTATCATTCTTACACTTTCTTTTCTTACCGTACAATCTGAGCGGCAAGAACGATGCCTTGTATGCTGTCGGTAGTACATGATAACTTGTTAAACTTGAGCCAAAAGATGTATGAAATGTAAATGATGTTACATGTTTTTGTTTTGTATGTCAATAACAATTGTACAAATAAATGTGTTTTAAATGTATGACTATCCAGAATATTTCTGCAGATGATTGTCTGTCTGTTTGAACACTTTGGTATAGTTTTTTATTGGGTTTAATTTAGGATTTGAATATAGACAGTTGTATGGAAAAAAATAAAAAAATATTTACAGAAGTATTCAGTCTTACCCAATCATATTTATGCAGAAATATTTCAAATTAAATTTATGACAAAGTGATATCATTAATTATATTAAGTATTATTATTGTCTACCATAATAATGATTGTTATCACAAGTTACGTCGAAACCGAATGTTACTGATGAGTATGAATATGGTTGCATACGAGCACAGAATAAGTAATAGTATACGAGTTTGAAGATGGGTGTAAATATGAATATGTTTTATAACATAACGTGGCTTTAGCGAATAAAACCCAAAATTATAAAAAAAGTAATTTTAATGCGTGTACTACAAGGGTAACAGATTAATCTGTCATCTCCCAGGATAACAGGATCAAAGGAATTTGGGCACAAATTTGTGCCTCTGGGAGAGGACAGGTTAAAGAAGAATGACATGTATGTAGTGGCACTTTGACACTGGATGTGACAAATTCTTAAATGCCTGTAGAGTACAAATAGCAACTTTGCTGTAGATGATCCCAATGCACTCAAGCGGCTATTAGGATATGAGTATTAGCATGAATGAACATAAGTATGTATAATTATTGGGAGCGACAAAGTTCGCATACTTTTCGCTAGTCATAATGTAATGTTTGTTCGACTCATCGTTTGTCATAATTTTTTTTCCCATTGATAACTAGCTGGTAGGTTAGGTTAGGTTTGTTTTATAACTATGGATAATGTCTAACAGTGGATATTATGATGTTGATTTGGGTCTACCAGCGCTGCACGCACCGCAAACTGCTGCCTCAGGTATCGCTTCCGCGCCTCTTTGGGTTTCGTTCAGAATGAGTATGAATATGAGTGTGAGTATGCATACGAGTATGAATATGAATACGAGTTCGAATATGAGTAATAATATTAGTATAAGTAGCAGTATGAAAATGAGTATGTATATTCACCGGCGGGCTCGTCCATAGTGCTGATCCGTACTGCGAACTCCTCCTGTCCGAGGTCGTTGCGCGCGCGCAGGTAGTAGACGCGATCTACGTCCTCTTTGCTCACTCGAGCGAGCACGAGAGAGAGGTTGTAGTAGCCGCCGCCCTGGGGAAGAAAGAAACCACGTTATTTTTTTAAAATTATTAAGTTTATTCTAAATTAGGTATTATTAGCTTTATCTGCGTGGAAAACAAAAAAGGTTTGACAAAAGTTGGTAACCTAGAGTGACTTATCAGATGGATAAGCTCTGGTTACTAGTCTAGATCGTGATTTATCGGAAAGAGTCTCGACTTGGTAATTAGTCTGGGGACTTACCAGAAGGAGTCTAGAGTAAGATATGTGACTTACCGGAAGGAGTCTTGAGTGTGACTCGGTCTAGATAAACTTACCAGAAGGAGTCTTCAGTAAGATACCATGTCACTGTCCACTCGGCGCGGGGAGGGGGGTTGGCAGACGGTCACGTTCAAGCGACCTCGGCGGACAGCTTCAGATCAAACATGTTGACCTGACCGGCTTCCAAGACAGGCGCCAGTTGGTAACTAGTCTATGACTTACCACTCTTACCAGATAGTTGGTGGCTAGTCTAGGCCGTGACTTACCGGATAGAGTCTCGAGTTGGTAATTGCTCTGTTACTTACCAGAAGGAGTCTAAGTGTGACCTCTATCTAGGTGACTTACCAGATGGAGTCTTAAGTTAGAGACTAGACCAGGCGACTTACCAGGTGGATTGGCTCCAAGGCGGTCACGCTGCCATCGTCGCTGGACTGGGGGGCGACGAGTCTCTGCTCGGCCACGGTCCACTCGGCGCGGGGAGGGGGGTTGGCACGGACGGTCACGTTCAAGCGACCCTCGGCTGACAGCTTCAGACCGAACATGGTGATCTGGCCGGCTTCTAGACGCTTCGGCGGGTCTGTGGAATACAAGGAGGTTAAGTTTTCCATCCACTGCTGAACAAAGGCCTCCCACTTAGAACGCCACAATGAACGACCTGTTACCCGCAACTCTCCGATGTCGTCGTGTCTAAGGCTTTTACTAAAACTTTTTAATACGTATACATATATGTTCAAAATAAGGTACGCTTATTAATTTATGCCAACACAATATTCCTCAATATTAAGCGCATAATCAGTTCAGTTATGCGAATTAATGTCATATCAATTAATAATTATGCGAAATAACGTTGTGCCAATTTGCATTAGGAATAATTCATGATCATCATCATTCCAGCCTATAAACATTCCACCGCAAGCTTTAGGCTTCCTCTCAGAATGAGAGGGCTTGGGCAATAGTTCCCAAACGGTCCAGTGCGGATTTCCTCACGATGTTTTCCTTCACCGCCAAGCTCGTGCTTAAAACGTCGAAGCCTATTTTCACTCACAAGTCATATGACAGCCAGCCTTATTGTTTTATTTCTAACGTAGGAACTGTCATCACATTAAAATTGGTAATAGTAGATTATAGTCGTGGCCTGGAAGTAGTTAATTGCTGGCTGAGTATGAGTATTAAACGGACGAGCTGGCGAGTCCGTTTAACTAATACGAAGCCAGTAATTGTTATTCCAGCGCCGAGATTAATTATAAAGTTTTTCTCAAAATTGGCGAAGGAAAAAAACTAAATTAGAATAAACCTTTTCTCAACAAAATATATTATGACATTTAATTTTATTCCAGTAAAATTCATGCTTTCCCGCCATTTTACATTAAAAAAAACAGCAGGTGTATTTTTCCACCGAAAACACCAGAAGCTGTTTCAGATCCGATAAAAAATTGTTGGAGTTCCAACAAAATAACTGATAGCAGCCATTTGAGTTGGCTGTATACGACTTGCACTAGCCAACATTCCATGGCCGTTTTCAGTTTTAAAGTTTGAGACTCGACAATAATAAATTACGAGTCGAGCTGGCGCGCCTGCAATCTTTTTAATTTTTGCAGTGCCCTTACAGGTTTGATTCAGTATTCTATTGTTTCAAAGCAATAATGAGTTTGAGTTTAGACTTTTACGGACATTTTTGAGAAAAGCACTCTCTTGGTCGACCATACCACCCTGTAGACCCCACTACCCGCCATACTCACAGTGCACGCTTAACTGCCTGGTCGCTTCCCTCGGCCTCTGGAGTGCAGCGTGCTCGGCGCGGCACACCAGCCGTCTGCCGTCATCATCAGCAGTCAGGGTCCTCGTCACGTTCTGGCTGATGGTTTGAAGGTCGTCAGGAGTCTGCGGCGAGAGGACCGGCTGGTGGATGTTCTCTAGAAGCTGGGTGTCGTCTGAAAGAACAGTAACAGATTCCTGAGTTCAAGTTTTTAACAAGCTTTTATTTAGTTTCACCTGTCCCGTTGTCTGTCTGTCTGTCTGTAATCAAATCTTGCAAGTTAAATTTGACGAACTTCCAGTAGGTAGTCAGATTAACTTGAAATTTGGAATACTTATGTAAATCGCGTGACAATACAATAATCTAGTAGTGACATCCTTGTAGTCTAGCCAGGATCGTCTCCGCAGGACGGATCTCTTCAACGGTTAATGGCATCGACTTGAAATTTGGTATGCAAATGTAGTTTGGGTGACAATGCAAGTACAGTCAACAAAAAGTACAGTCAGAAAAACGCTTGTATTAAAAATGATTTTTTCATGGTTAGGTTATTTAAAGGTTTTAATGCAGTTTTTCTTGTTACTAAAATCGATGACAGGTTCCTAAGAACAGATCTTCGTATGTCTTATAGTTTCAGACTTTCCCATACTGACCAATCTGAATGTTACAACCTGTTGTAAAGTTGTTTTTTTAAACATACCTAGGTACCAGGTGATCTTGGCGGCAGGCCGCCCGTCGGGCACGACGCACATGGCGTCGAACCTGTCACCCTCGCGGAACACGGGCTGCTGGGGGCTCACCAGCTGCACTTCACCGGGGGCACCTGTCAAAATATACAATAGGAAAATGCATGAAATCGTCCATGTGCTTTCTCAACCTCGTATCTCCCCGAATTGTATAAACAAATCAACACTCTATCGTACTGAATATAAAGATGATTCCTAAGCAATTTAATGTGGGCAGATACGAGGTTGAGAAAGTACACGGACGAATAAAACGAACGACGTAAAAATCATCAATATCTGTTTCAAAATAAGCAAGATAGACTGAAGTTTCTATGTCTTCTAGACAAATGAAATTAAAGTATGATTGGTTTTTTGGAGTCTTTTTGTATTTTTTATTTCAACTCCAAATTCGTTACTTTTACGGGTATCCCGTGAAACCATATCGAAAATAAAAACTTAGACATGGATGTACAGAAAAACCAGAAAAAGAGACCAGCACTGGGAATCATAATTTGATTGCTTAGTAGCGACATCTCTTGTCTGGGTGAGCGGTTGGTTCCGAAAGAGTGTGACGTCTGTCGACGCCACATAGATGTCGCTAGTGCTGCTGCTTAAGTAGCAAAGTAGAAATAAGCAACCTGAGATATGTATGCATAGGAAAAATTCGTGTCTAGATTCGTGTCCAGCAGTGGTGTAGGGGTTATAGCACGCAGCACGTAATGCTGAGGACCTGGATTCGATTCCCAGTGCTGGTCTCTTTTTCTGGTTTTTCTGTGCATCCATGTCTCAGTTTGTATTTTTGATATGGTTTCACATAATATATAAGTAGCTTTAAATGTCATTGGTAGCACTTATTAGTGTTTTGCGATAGTCAGCCCTGTGTGTCTTACCCACACATTGACGCGTGTACAGACATCGTCGTGCTTATAGATTCAAGAACGAATGGCCGCCGTGTGGTATATATTCATGTAACAAGGTGCTTTGTCCCTTTCTAACAAATACAAATGTGTGACAGATAAGGACAAACGAATTTTAGCGGCATAACAAATATGAGTCGCTTGGAGTTTGTGGACGCTTGGCAAACTTCAGCAAGGGTGTAAACGTAGCATAACGTCTATTATAGTCTTATACTAACGCGCCACGAGTAGCCGCATGGTGGCTGTGACCTCTATGTTGCCGCTCTGGGGAGGCAGCACACAGCTGACATTCCCGTTCCACTCCTCGCGGATGTTTCTGATGCGGGCACCACATTCACCTTCCTGTGAACAGTTTAATAGTATGTAGAATTATGAGTATGGTCCTTGTATGGTCATTACTATGTGTGGTTTACTAAGGATTGGCAATAAAGCACTTACGAAACGCCAGCGTGGCGCGGCCAAACGCGCGTGGCGCGCTTGACAGAGCCTGAGATCTGGACGCGGGAAAAGCGATCGTCAATTGTCAGTTTGTAATTGACTGGCCCGAGTCGACAGTCTCAGGAACTGTTACGCGTTTCTTTAGCGTTTCTTTCTAGGCTTTTCCTTAAGTTATTGTGAATCGTTATGATAGTTGCATTTCTAAGATTTCAGTGAATGAGTTTCGTATTGTTTTGGTTTTATCTTGTCCGCAATTAGTGGACTTTTGTTAGTTCTTCAAAATAGTTTCATTCTCTGCCCGAATCCCACTTGTTATGCCCACATTGATCATGTCAGGGTCGGATCCCGGCCCTCTAAGTCCTATCATACGACAAGTATATTAGTATTTAGTTTAGACGACCAGATGGCCTAGTGGTTAGAGAACCTGGCTACGAAGCTTGAGGTCCCGGGTACGATTCCCGTGTCGGGGCAGATGTTTATATGAAAAATACGAATGTTTGTTCTCGGGTCTTGGGTGTTTAATATGTATTTAAGTATGTATCTATCTATATAATTATATGTATCCGTTGCTTAGTACCCATAACACAAGCTTTGCTAAGCTTGTGTGAATTGTCCCGTGATATTTATTTATTTATTATTCCCCCAGTCTTTGTATCGAAACTTGCTTTGTATCGAAATTAAAAACTGAGCTGATTTTTGGGGATTCCCGCGGGAATTTTGTATCCCGGAATTTCTGTTCTACTGCTGGTCTAATGATTTTCGCGTGCGAAGCCCCGAGTAAAACTAGTTATTGCTTAAATAAGTGCTAAGCGTGTCACACACTAAGCAGATACGATAAGATATCTGTATCTGAACGCATATCTATCTGTCAATATCGCTCCCTATACACACAGCGCAGATAACTTACATTTTATCGTGAAGTATCTGTGGGCACCGACATATATCGAAAGATGGCAAAGATATTATCTGCGTATATAAATTGATCCGTGTATAATATCTGCCGATATAAATATGGTATAGTATTTTATCTGCAGATAGATACAGGTTGATGTGAGAGCCCCGCTCTAGAAGAGATAAACACGAAAACATCCTGTATTATTTGAAGTATTTAGACTGAATGTATCGTCTCGTATATTATCGTATCTGCGTAGTGTGTGATAGTTTCAGATCATTAAGTTATTACACGCAGATAAAATATTATCGTATCTGCGTAGTGTGTGACACGCTTTACAATGTTGTGCTTACCCGCAGTCCTCTGCCGGCGTATACAACGTTATCCCCCGGGTTCACCTGGTTCTCTCGCAGTATGTAAGAGAAACCACCCACAGTCATCCTGAAACAGGAAACAAATACATGTAAAAAAAACCCATTAATATTATTAATGCGAAAGTTTATAAGTCTGTTTGTTTTTAACCCCCGACGCAAAAAGAGGGGTGTTATAAGTTTGACCGCTATGTGTGTCTGTGGCACCGTAGCTCTTAAACGGGTGGACCGATTTGAATGCGGTTTTTATTATTTGGAAGCAGGCTTTCTAGCGATGGCTCTTAGATATGTTTTATCAAAATCGGTTCAGCCGTTTTTGAGATATTGAACTTTAAAGTGGCAATGTCGGGGGTTTTCCAACTTTTTACCAGACTGCGAAGAAGGAAGGTTATTGTTAGTTAGGTTATTACCTCATTACGTCAAAACTGTTGAATGGATTTAGATAAAATTGGGTACACAGTTATTTTGAGTCGGGGAAAGAGATAAGATAGTTTTTATCCCGAAGAATTGCATAGTTCCCGCCCGCGGGATAGCGATAAACGAAATCCCGGGTAACGGCCAGTTAATATTAAAAAAAAACCTTTATTATGGGACATGTTGAAGTTAGGTGTCAGCTAAGCTAAGTCAAAAATACAAACTGAAATATAGATGCATAGAAAAACCAGAAAAATAAGACCAGCGCTGGGAATCGAACCCAGGTCCTCGGCATTCCGTGCCACGTGCTACACACACACTGGACAGTGATACAGACAGACACGAATTTCTCCTATGCACCACATATCTCAGCTTGTTTGTTTTCTTATTTAGTCACTTAAGCAGCGGCACTAGCGACATCTATGCTGTAGCCCTCATCGAGAAACTTTCAGCACCCCATTGGAACTAACCGCTCACCCGGACAAGAGATGTCGTTATTAGCTAAGCTAAGCTTATGAAAGCTTTAGAGCTAAGTCGCATCGAAATGGGAAAAATATGGGAAAAAAACGATTTTCCCATCTCGTAACCAGATTTGGTATTTGGCAAAATATTCCCATTTGGTGGCTAGCTACAAGATGGGAAATAATTCCAAATTGGTAACTAGCAACATGATGGGAAATAGTTCCCAATTACTACCTAGCTACAAGATGGGGAATCGTTCCCATGTGGTAGCTAGCTACAAGACGGAAAAAAAATACCATTTGGTAGCCAGCTACAAGATGGGAAAATCTGAAAGATGGGAAAGCAATATTCCCATTCCGTAGCTAGCTAGGCTGTTAGGGTGTCTAAGGTTTTCAGTCACTTAATTAACACCTTGTACAGATATGAGTTTATGTAATTAATCAGAATTTGCTGGCTTACCGGCAACTATCAATCGGGTACCCCACTTTGCAGAGCACGTTCACCTCTCCCCCCACGGGCCGCACTTCGATTCTGGGTGTGATTTCTACATGTTGGCCTGCAAAAGAGATACTTGGTTAAAATTTGATGGACATGGACCAACAGCCTTAAGGTCTGAAGTACCTACGTTACGTTTATAAGGAAAAATACAGACTGACCCCTACAATATAATACAATACGAAACTCTTTATTGAAATAGTAAGCGATAATGAAAACAGATACACAGAGAAAAAAAATACAAGGTAAGCAATAGGCGGCCTTATCGCTTAAGAGCGATCTCTTCCAGGCAACCTTTTTACCTACCTAAGCGGTGAACAGAAATATTTTTTACAAGCATTTATTTAGTTTCACCTGTTGTCTGTCTGTCTGTAGTCAAATCTTGCAAGTTAAATTTGACAATCTTCCAGTTGTCAGATTGACTTGAAATTTGGTATGCAAATAAACTACAATTGCAGGGTGACAATGCAAGTACAGTCAACAAAAGTACAGTCAGCAAAAAAAGCTTGTATTAAAAATGAAATTTTTATGATTACGTTTTTTTTTCTTACTCCGTAGTTCCGTACCTATCAACTTCTAGACTAAAAACTTATACATGGCAATCAAATCAAATATGAAATCAGTCAGGATTTATGACTTGTTTCAGTCAATGTGTAATGGAAAGAATTTGCTCGTCGTTTACGAGGCAACTCAACAAACATATCTTCAGTAAGCCATTCAAAACGTCTAAAGTTTAGCAACTCAGTAGAGCTTAGCTAGAATGCCTTTAACATAGCTATGTAGCGTATCTGGAGCAGTTGTAGCCGGTCCAGTGCGGCGATAACCGGCTCAAAGCGGTCCGGGCTGGATCAAAGTGGATCGTTGGACGCGGGGGGTTAGGAATGTCATCGTGTGTGGATATAGATAGGGAGGGGGTGAGGAATCACGACGGATACCTATACACCGTGTATTTATTGATCTCCTTTAGCTTCGGCAGATGGCTCATAAACTACCTGGTCAACTTTTGTAGAAGTGAAAAAATATTTTTAGTTTTTTTTTTTATCATACGTAAGTATAATAACTTTACAGTAATTTTTAAGTAAAGGCTAAAATATAAAATTTACAAAGTTGACGAGCGACATTGACGTGACACATCACATAAGAGAGAGATCATAAAAAGTCAGTTTTTTAACCTTCTTTTGTTGTGTTTAAGTTAACGGAAATCAAAAATAACACGGTGTAGAACGTTAATGTTATGTTTTTTTAGGTTAATTGTTCCCGATGGCACGCACAAATGAATTCGTACACGAAATCGCGGGAAACAGCTGGTTTGATAAAATATAAAATATTAAAAATGGCTCGTAGCAAAATTTCGAAAATCAAAATTTCTAAGTATCTACGATATTTCTAAAAACAAAACTGCGAAAATCAAAATTTAAAATGTACAAAATTCGTAAAGATACATGTTTGTGGTTCAGTTAACCTACGTTTAAAATATCTAATGTAGGTACAAACAAAATCGCTAGTCCAAGATAATTCTAACGACATTTAGTAGGTATTTCGTTCAGTTGACTTTAGCAAATATAACGTGACAAAGTCGACGGAGCTCCGCTGAGCCGAGCTTCTGTATCTGTGTAGTTTGGGCCTTCAGCCCCGATGCAGTACTAACCATAACCTAACCTATTTACCTAAACATAACAATCTACATATATCCAGTCAAGAACTATAATTTTTATCGTGTGATCTTAGTACCTATTTGTAGTGTTTTTCAAAGAATTGTCACTAGGCTTTTTGTATGTAATCGTATCGAATTTCAAAGTCATGTCATTAGATATTTTGTACAAAGGAATATCGATTTTCGAAAAGAAAGTCATTCGATTTATTGTGCATTAGGACCAGCATTTTTAGGAATCTCGTAGGTACATTACATTATTAATTTAGATTTTCGGAGATTTGAAAATTGATATCATGTAAAAGACAGGAAATAAAAAAACAGTTCCTAAAAAAAATTATTCAGCATTTTCGCCATGATGGTTAGCACCAATTCAAGATAATAATTCATTCCACTTCGAAAAACTTTATAATCGATGGATTTGCAAATTTGGAACGCAGCCAAACGTTTAATAACTGGCTGCTAGCTGTCAAAGGGCATAGCTGATCGCCATTAAAGTTTTGTTCTTTATTGCAAAATGGCCGACAGACTAACTTTTTAACGGCTTAGTTTTAATGCACGATAAAAACTAATCGAGAAAATCGTGACGCGTTGAATAGACACGTTTTGTAGTTGTTTCATTATTATTTAACTTTATTTTAGAGTAGGTATAAATATTTCGAGTACTGTTTTACAATACGGCTACTAATTTAAAGCTGTATAGTTCACGGTGGATGCAGGCCGGCTTCTAGCCGAAGCAAGGAGAGGTCTACGGGAGAGGCCTATGTCCAACAGTGGCCTAAGGAAAGCTACAAATAATTCTTATAATAAATAAATAAATATCATTAGGACACTTGACATCAGTCCCAAACTAAGCAAAGCTTGCACTATGGATACTAGGCAACGCATAAATATAGTTATATAGATAAATACTCGAGAACAAACATTCGTATTATTCATACAAAAATCTGCCCCGGCCTGGAATCGAACCCAGGACCTCAAGCTTCGTAGTCAGGTTCTCTAACCACCACTTAGCCATCCGGTCGTCATCCTAACAATATTTTAACCTAATTTAAATCATTTTGAACCTATTTCATTATTAACGATTGAAACAGATTGATTAACGCAAACGCACGACTTCTTCAATTTGTGCCGCCAGAAGCCGGCTAATAGAAAAATACGACGCCTCCTTGGAACAGCGCGACCATGGAGTAGGCGACTTTGCTAATATAAATGTTCTGAACTTTTTGGTTTCTTTGCGGGTCAAAAAGTACATGACAGCACAGCGGAAATTTGCACATATTTACTATGACTCAAGAAAACAGATACGGGATACTTTTTATCCCAGAAAATTGCATAGTTACAAGTGTACTTATTATAAATAAAATAAATAAATAAATAAATATCACGGACAATTCACACCAATTGACCTAGTCCAAAGTAAGCTTAGCAAAGCTTGTGTTATGGATACTAAGCAACGGATAAATATAATTATATAGATATAGATACATACTTAAATACATATTAAACACCCAAGACCCGAGAACAAACATTCGTATTTTTCATACAAATATCTGCCCCGACACGGGAATCGAACCCGGGACCTCAAGCTTCGTAGTCAGGTTCTCTAACCACTAGGCCATCTGGTCGTTATAGTCAAGGAATTTAATGCATGGGCCACCATGGAAACTTTTCAAAGGAAAAGTCATTACGACTTTCCTTGTTCATTAATACGATGTCACTATATGACGTTTACTGTGAAATGGTTCCATGGTGGGTGGCCAAAGAATTAAACTTGACTGTACGGTCAAGTTTAATTCCTTAGCCTTAAATTTAATTAACCTGCGATATTCGTAGTTTCAGCAACTCAAATTTCATCCACATCTTGGTTATTTGGTCCGATTGACTAGAAATTTGGATGGCAATGCATACCTATACAGAAAAAAAAGAACAAGTCTAGTCTGTTAACTAACTGAAAAACAGCGTTGCGGCTTGCCGTAACATTAAGTTGAGTGGGGCCCACTATACTCATCAACATCATCATCATCAGCCGGTAGACGTCCACTGCTAAATAAAGGCCTTTTTTTATTTTTTTTTATTTGACTGGATGGCAAACGAGCAAATGGGTCTCCTGATGGTAAGAGATCACCACCGCCCATAAACATCTGCAACACCAGGGGTACTGCAGACGCGTTGCCAACCTTGAGGCCTAAGATGGGATACCTCACGTGCCAGTAATTTCACCGGCTGTCTTACTCTCCACGCCGAAACACAACAGTGCAAGCACTGCTGCTTCACGGCAGGATTAGCGAGCAAGATGGTGGTAGCAATCCGGGCGGACCTTGCACAAGGTCCTACCACCTGCCAAGGGCCTCCCGCTTAGAACGCCACAATAAACGACCACTCGCCACTTGCATCCACCGGTTTCCCGCAACTCTCACGACGTCGTCAGTCCACCTGGTGGGAGGCCTGCCAACGCTTCGTCTTCCGGTTACACTTTATACTATTCGATGTTATTTTTTATTCTTTCCATCTAATGTATTTTTATGTGTAACGAATATGTGTAACTAAATGTTTCTCGCTCCCTCTCTCTATAACTTAGTTTAAACGTCGGAACCCATTCAAAAACGTGACCAGTTCAAAAAATCTCACTAAAAGGTTCCGACTGTTGAATTGTTTAAGTTTAATTAGACACACTTGCTTTTCCTTTTAAGTTTTTTAAGTCAGTCGGGTTTAAATCTTTTTTTTAATGAAGTCTCCACTCCCCTGTCCGCCTGTCCGTCGGTATATTAGAAGATATTATCCGTCGTGGCGTCACCGGGCAATTGCCACTAACTAGTACAACCTCTGGTTAGTCACGAATTAAACGTTACCCAACACGGGGCCTTGGGAAGGAGTGGGAAGCGACACGGCAAAGCGTGGGACGCTCCAGTGCTTTAAGGAGCACTTCCTAGATCCCAGGTTCTAATGTCTTCATCATATCAGCCATAGGACGTCCACTGTAGGACATGTCTCCCCCATAGACCTTCAGTTGCTTCGGTTGGAGTGACCTGTATCCACCGTGAACCCGCGGTTTCAACCATGTCATCGTTTATTTTTCTGGGTGCTAAGAATCCCCGGCAGACGCCCGGCTTCCAAAATAAAGTACTATTATATATGTATACTTAAATTATTCAAATTAATCAATCACAATGACAAGTAAAAGGCTGACGGACGGACAGACAGACATGGCGAAACTATAAGGGTTCCGGAGCCAAAATGGCAAAAACGGAACCCTTGTAGTTTCGTCAAGTCCGTCTGTCTGTCTGTCCGTCCGTATGTCACAGGCATTTTACTCGAAAACTACAAGATATATATCAATGAAATTTGGAGTACAGATGTGTTGTCAAAGCCGCTATTTAGTTTTGTAGCTACATTTTAAAAATAAATATTTATAGGGGGGCACTCCATACACGTAACAGAAATAAAAAAAAATTAACTCGCTTCAACGTGTGGCACATAGTTCGCAAGCTCTTTTGAAAAGATAGTAAGGTTTCTCAAAAACTTTTTTGATTAAGTGAAGATTTCCGGAAATAATCGCTCCCAAAGTAGCAAATATTGTGTCCCCCCCCTCTATCTTGTAAACCGTTTGTCCAAAAAATATGCAAAAAATATAAGAAGGTAACGCTTAATAAATACTTTCAACGAAAATTGGTTTCAACATGATCGGATATACCGTTTTTGAGTTATTGCCGAAAAACTGCGCTTCTCAACAAAAGGACGCAAGTGCCGTGAAGATACGCTCTTTTTCTGGTAATAGATGTAGTAAGTGTTTTAATTGTGTTATAACGCACATAATATTACTTGTTTCTTTCGTAATGGCTACGGAACCCTATCTTGGGCGTGTCCGACACGCTCTTGGCCGGTTTTGCTATTTTGGCTACGTCACCCTAAAAGCGCGGTAGCATGAAAAATATGAACGTTTTACTGCACCTATAGCTTTTAAGCACTCTCGAATTGATTCAAAACATATAACATTTAAGATAGTGTCCTAGCAGTAACTGCGCGCCGCAAGCGCAACAGGGGAACCCTTTTAGGATTATCCTTTAAGCCTAGATCAAGACTTAGATTAAGCCTTTGGTTTGTCGAAGATTGCTATAAAACTGTTGGGTCCGAGTCAGAGCTATTGCTAATATCGATTTGAAAGGAAATATAGGTATTGTTGGATTGTTATAGAAATAAATTTACTAGCTTTTTCCCGCGGCTCTGCCCGCGTGGTATTCGGTTATCGCGCGCTGTTCCCTCGGGAACTGCGCATTTTTCCGGGATAAAAAGTAGCCTATGTCACTCTCGTCTCTATGCCAAAAATCACGTCGATCCGTCGCTCCGTTACGGCGTGAAAGACGGACAAACTGAAATACAGATTCGCAATTATAATATTAAGTATGGATTCAGTCAGTCCGTTAGATTATTAGAAAATATTGGGGGGGGGGGGGGTGACGTCGTGCTAAAGTTTTTTTTACGTGAAAGCGAGTTTCCTTCTGATATCGAAAATACAAACTGAAATACAGATGCGCAGAAAAATAAGACCAGCGCTGGGAATCGAACCCATTCCGTGCTGCGTGCTATACCGCTACACCACCGCCGGTCTTATTTTTCTGGTTTTTCTGTGCATCTGTATTTTAGTTTGTATTTTTCGATATGGGTTTAACGGGATGACCGTAAAAGTAACAAAAATTTGGAATTGAAATAAAAAATAAGTATACAAAAAGATTCCAAAAACCAATCTTAATTTTCTTCTGGTGTTTTTTAACCCTCGACGCAAAAATGTGTGTGTATGTGTGTGTCTGTTGTGGCACCGTAGCACTTAAACGGGTGGACCGACTTGAATGCGGTTTTTTTGAAATCGGGTAAGCCGTTTTTGAGATATTACACTTTGAAATGACAATATTCTAAGTTTTTTAGATTATACAATAAATAATTGTTTTATTCGGGAAAAAATAACTAAAATTTAACCATGTGACCCGCCTGGCTATAAATCTGGATCCGCCCTTAATCAGGTCGGTTACTTGTATCTTATTTCTATCAATCAAAATTATTTCGTCTTGCGTCCTAGGGAGTAACGATAACTATAATATACCTTTCAGTATGATTGCTAGGGTGGTGTAATAACAAATTTTCTCCCCCTCATGGGATGAGGTCAGTAATATGATTGCCTTTGCAACGATATTCAGAAAGTTCGGGAATTTAATTTACATAATACGTTGCGATGTTTTTGGAATACATTGTATCTAAAATACTCATGAAGTGTAACCCTAAAAACCGGCCAAGAGCGTGTCGGACACGCCCGAAATAGGGTTCCATAGCCATTACGAAAAAAAAGTAATATTTTTCTAAGGATATCGTATTTTGTACGGAATATTCCAAGTTTAGGTATATTTTATACCTTAGGCTGCTATTTATTCTTAAACTACTAATAAATCTCAAGAAAACTTAACCGTTATAATTTAGACAGACAGACAGACAAACATGGCGAAAAATAAAGCATGGCGATAAGGGTTCCGTTTTTGCCATTTTGGCTAGAACCCTAAAAAGGAGTCTTCCAGCTAAATAGTTCCTCTATTTATACAGAATTTTTAGTGCAAGCAAAGACACGTGCAAAACCACAGCTTTTATTGAGTGTCAAATTCTGAACATGCCACAAAGGGTGCTCGAATTTATTAACTACAGGGTGCTCTGATTAGCAATTATAGCCCCTCCACCCTCCACCGGGGGGTGAATACATTAGGGGTCTCTTCAATATTTTATTACGCATTTTTATGACACTGGTATTTGGAAATGACAAATTTTATTTATTGTTTTCTTGGAGATGTTAAAATAAGTGTTTTTTGTCTTTGTCATTTGTATTAATAAATGAGGAATAATATAAATAAATATCACGGGACAATTCACACCAATTAACCTAGTCCCAAAGTAAGCTTAGCAAAGCTTGTGTTATGGGTACTGAGCAACGGATAAATATAATTATATAGATAGATACATACTTAAATACATATTAAACACCCAAGACCCGAGAACAAACATTCGTATTTTTCATACAAATATCTGCCCCGACACGGTAACCGAACCCGGGACCTCAAGCTTCGTAGTCAGGTTCTCTAACCACTAGGCCATCTGGTCGTCTAATATGACATGTTTGTTCTCTTTTGTGCTAAAATTTAGTTTAGATTTTGTATTTTCCTTTGTATTTTTTATTTAGAAGCGGCTAAAAACAAAAGTATGCAAATACAGTGGTCTAGGTCTAAGTCTAAGGGGCTATTTCACCACCCATTGATTAATTTTAATCGTCGGAAAAATGTGATGCCGTCTCCGTCTATTCGACCAAAACAAACAGAGACGGCATCACATTTATCCGTCAAATAAATTTATTTAATCAATTGATGGGTAAACAGGGGGTTAGTCTAGCTAGGTACCTATACGACTTTGTCCCGTTCGAAATAAAATCGAAATACATTTGAAAGGAAATAAATACATTATGTAAAATTGTAAATAAATGAATTTATATTTTTATTTGACAATTAAAGGTCCACGAACACGAATACATAATAAGTCTTCAAAATAGTCTATGACCCTATGGCTCATAAAAGCATACTTATAGATGCTTTTAAATTGCTTTGAAATTCATAATACTATAGTTCAATGACCTTTTTGACAGTTGACTTTTGAAATTTAGGATTGCTAACCACTATTTTGAATAAATACAGTATTACCAACATTACATTGAAATTATTTCGCAACATTTTTATTCAGTTACTAATCAATAATCGTTCAAAAATAAAATTTAGCAATAATCCATAATGTTTTGTAAACAAAGAATATTATATTTTACTAGGTACCTAATGTTTAGTCCTAAATTGAGCATTTTCTATTCACTTCAAGTGTTTGTCATAAAGTATTAAAAGTGATCGCGCCACTAGCCAGTTAGCGCGAATAAAAAAAAAACTAACCATAAACTAAAAAATTAGGTATGTCAAAATTCATTCCCGGAAGTGGCGGGAAACGTAATCCGCTACATTTATAATTTCTCATACCGTGTTGAAGGTGTCAGATGTGTGTAGAAATGGAATTCTTTAGCCTGATGATGATGATTTAAAAGTAAGAAGTCGTAGAAAAAGTATCGTATAAGTACAAACAACGTTGCATAACTTGCAGAGCTACTACGAAACTCGAAACTCGTACCGTCCCTCTCGCTCTCTTATTAAATAGTATAAGTGTCAGAGGGACCGCACGACACGAACTTTGTAGTAGACCTGCTCACTGTTGGTCTTAAAATGCTCGTGGCGTCTTCCCCTGCGGCTTATATCGCTACCCGAGCCAACTCGCGTTTTAAGACCTCACTTATACAACAGTTGCATAAAATACTTTAGAATGTTGCATGTTGTTGGAACTAAAATTCCAGGATTTCTACACAGAACTTTTGTACCTCTAAAGATCCGATGATAATTGTTGTTTGATATGTAAATATCATTGTAAAGATATCAATAGGGCTTATTAGGCAAAGCTCTGCGCAGGGGGCGACACTAGCGCAAACCGCCATGACAACGTCAGTTCTCTTTATATTTTGTCGCCATGACAGATCATGACCAAAGAGTACCTAATAGATATCATGATATTATAAGTAACAAAATAAATGATATTTACTGTGAAATTTTAGACAAATTTTTGTCTAAAAATAAAATAAAATTATAAATGTAGTTTTTTTTTTATGTTCATTCTTGTTTCAATGTTTTATTACATGTAGTGAACTGTCATATCTTAGCTTACTGTATCTCATCATGTAATTATTTCATGTATTTATTGTTTAGTCTAACCTAGTGTATCGTATCCTCATTTCAGATAGTAACTGGTAGTTATCCCACCGAAAACTGGCTGATTATCAAACAAGTCGTCCACCTACCTACCGTGTCTCTGTCAACCTCGACACTGGCAGAATCATCAAAAAATTGATGGAGCCACTTTTCCTAAATTTGAATTGAATTGAATTGAAATGATATTTACATTGATAGTAGCGTTAGAGTTATATTTCCAAAAATTTAACTGACATAATATGATATTACGGCATCCTACGGACATTTAAGATACTCTAAAAACATAAACCAATGGTATGTGCTAATGCTGCACTCTGACGGGATAAAACTGCAGTAACATTCCCTATTCTTTTAAGGCCCACTTGCAATAAACACATAAATCTCGATTTAGCGTTAAGCTCAGTTTAGTAGTGTCAAATTGTATGGAACTGTCAAGCTTAAGCCTGGATTAACTACTAAATCTAGATTTAGCCTGCAAGACGGCCTAAATCAGCGAAGTCAACAACGTCGCGTATTCTTAATACATTGAATTTGGCTCTCATTTTACAAGCGGGTCCAACTTCCTGCAATGAGGGCTATCGCGTATGAATTCGCCGCTAGAGGCGCTAGTGTAGCGTGAGGTCTCCGAAATGTCAAATCTTATAGTTTTTGGGTGAGCTACGCGGGTTTATTTAAAATTAGAATAATTTTGTGAATATTTTGCAATATCTGAAATGAATTATGGCAAATATGCGTTCCGGGACAATGAATGTCTGTGTTTTGAGACAGTTTTGTCTTTCGGAAACCTTTGTCCTCCCTTTTTTCCGAACAAAACGGGGACTATGCAACACTGTGGTTGCTTGATATTTTTATGGTACGGTTTTATGGTGTATTAAATATGATTTTAATCTAGTTTGTTTTCACGCCCGTAATAACAGACTTTGAAAGCCATACCTACTTAAAAACCTCACGCAACGGTGCGCCATCTAGTGACACAAAAAACGATAGCCCTCATTGGATTGACTTGAAATTTGGTATTTATGTAAATGGCATGACAATACAATAATGTGGTAGTGACATCCTGGTGGTCCGGCCAGGATCGTCTCCGCAGGACGGAACTCTTCAACGGTTAATGGCATCGACTTGAAATTTGGTATGCAAATGTAGTTTGTGTGTCAGTCAATACAAGTACAGTCAGCCAAAAAAAAGCTTTTATTAAAAATGAAATTATTACCTAAAACTTATTACATTTATATGTTTGATGGGATATCATTTGCAAACATAGCTACATGTTATTACAAGCATGTTAAAAATGACAATGTTTCTTGTAAATACGGTAGTGAGAAAATTTTATAAATGTCCTCGTGGACCCAAAGCATTTTAATCATTAAAAAACAGCCATAATATTAATAAAAATAAGTATGTCCTTGACAAAAAACACACGCACAACCTCATATTTTTTTCTCTATTCAAATAAGTACCAAATCGAATGCACCCTTAACACAGATCGCATCACTAAATCATTCACCCATTCATTTCATTCGTTCGTTCATTTGTCCGAATGAGTGTCAATCCGAAGTGCGCAACGTGGTTACCCTAACGACCGGCTACTGGATCGGGTGACCATGTGTAAAGAAAAAAAATGGGACATTCTCATTTCTGACCTACGTATAAAAAAAACAAGTTTTGATTTTTACAAGTTTTTATTTGTCTTGTCGTGTTAGGGTCAAGTCTTGGGGCTCGAATTTGAGCTATTTGGTAAGGATAATTATGAAGGTTGAATGTTTATCCGTTGCTTAATTCAGTACCCGTAGTTCAAGCTCCAAACTTGAAGTCTCTAGCTCTATTTGTCAGTTAGTCTGGCAACCATTTTATAAGTATTAAATAGTCATTAGCTTTCAGTTTAATCATTAATCAAGTGTCAATAAAGTTCAATTGAGTTAATGGACGGAAGAATGAATTTTACTGATGATCTTTTGTCATTATACCAAATTTAAAGTACTTTTTTTATCAATTAGTAGTTATAGGCGACGATACTGCAATACCCCACAGTCAAAAATGGCTAATACCACGTAACCTACAAAAAATAGCAAATTGATATTTCACCGGCTAGCCACAAACTCTGTTATTTCGTCAAGATTTTTCAATTTGGCTGCTTTCTAAACAAATGCAAAAAAATTGCTCAGTTTCTTTCATTATCCCATTTTAGAACCAAATGGTGGGCACCCCAGCAACCCCTAACAAACAACACGCGTCCGTCTGTCTGTGGCCGCAGGATTAGTGACGACCAATTATGAACCCTCGTTATTGCCGTAACACCCTCTGCGCAGTCGGGTAAGAAGCGAGACTTGTTTGAAGGGTTCTACACGTGTTTGGTATTTTTAAAGTTGTTGGTGTTTTGTCATGTATTTCGATTTAATTCTTTATTTTAGGCATAACACATATTATGTTAGTAATAAAGTTACACACTTATATAAACCAAGTTTTAGTAGCTATGAATAACCAACCGACCGAGAAATATTAAAAAACGCGCGGTGTCATTTCAAAGTGTAATATCTAAAAACCGTTGAATCGATTTTAATGAAACACAGCTAAAAACCACCGTTAAGAAACTTGACTTAACATTAAAAAACATAATGAAATCGGTCCTTCCGTTTGAGAGCTGAGCAACGATGTCACTGACAGATATTGGCACTATACTTAAAACGCCCCTCTTTTTGCGTCGGGGGTTAACATTTTTATTATTCCAGCAATCCAGGTTTTACTGTGAAGTAAAGATGTATTATTAAATGTTTTTCCATCATATTTTGTCGGATAAGTTTTGTATTTATCTTTCTTTTCCAATTAGTTTCAGTAAACTTCAGTAAGCTAGTTGAGATAGCAAGATAAATACAAACTTTTCCGACAAAATACGATGGCAAAACATTATTCAATACATCTGTACCAAACACACACAAACTATCGGCGATTCCATCCCAGCCTATATACGTCCCACTGCTGGGCACAGGCCTCCTCTCAGAACAAGAGGGCTTGGGCCATAGTTCCCACGCGGGCCCAGTGCGGATTGGGAACTTCGCACGCACCATTAAATCGCTTCGCAGGTTTGTGCAGGTTTCCTCACGATGTTTTCCTTCACCGCAAAGCCCGTGGTAAATTTCAAATGTAATTCCGCACATGAATTTCGAAAAACTCAGAGGTGCGAGCCGGGGTTCGAACCCACGACCCTCTGCTTGAGAGGCGATAGGTCAAACCACTAGGCCACCACGGCTTCGGCTATCGGCGATTACGGTACCCCAATACTTCAAAAGACATCTGTATGCCTATTCAAGTAGCTCTTGTCAATCGCTTTTGTAATTTTGACAACTGCGGTTGGGGTTGCCAGGATTAGCAAACAAATACCGAATTGGAGTAACTTAGAATATCAACACAGTTTTTGTCACGGCCTCGATCATGAATATTATACGAACCTATTGTGTTCTATTGGTGTGTGGCAACTTTGTCAATCCAAGGATTATCAATAGAAAAAAACTTTAATTAAACCTTTTCTATTTTATTTTTATTTTACTAACCATATGTATGCCTAAATGTTAATTTGCAAAGTAGGCTGCAAATGGCTATTTTTAACCACCGACGCAAAAAGAGGGGTGTTGTAAGTTAGACCGCTATGTGTGTCTGTGTGTGTGTCTATCTGTGGCACCGTAGCTCTTAAATGGGAGGGCCGATTCGAATGCTGTTTTTTTATTTGAAAGCAGGTTTCCTAGCGATAGTTCTTAGATATGTTTCATCAAAATCGGTTGAGCCGTTATCGAGATTTTGAACTTTGAAGCGACAAAATCGGGGGTTTTCCAACTTTTTGTTGCTTGGTTTATACATGTCACTTTAATACTACCAGCGCTTTCGGAAAGACCGTCATTGCCAAGAAGAATGCGCCGCAAGAAACTTGGCATGAGTATATGTATATTGCAGCATATGTATATCCCAGATGCTATGTCGTTAGCAGATATGATAATCGTCCGTATCAGGCGTATACACAGACGCTATCTCATTTAGGTCATCTATATCTAGTAATTGGCTATCGGCGCTTAGCT